>NC_133661.1:24018596-24203689 GCF_037893015.1 Macrotis lagotis
TGGAATGAGCATAGCTCTGGAGTCAGGAGGTCCTGACTTTAAGTCTCATGTGACTGTGATTCTGTGGTCTTAAGGTCACTCACTATCCCCATCACTCTCCTCTGGGAAGACTCTTGACTTCCTAAAGTTAGAGCATCCAGAACTTATTCCAATCCTCTAAAGTTTGTCTCTGAGGAGGGCAGACAACAGCTGGACTCTCACTTCCTTCATTCTGCTGACTATACTTCTGTTAATACCACAAGGCTGTCTTCTCCTCCCATCAGCTATCAAAGTGGAGGAAATATTCTAGAAGGTCACTGTTGATCACATTCTTGAGTGCAAACTTCTAAGCATCAACCATCATTTTCAATTGGATTAAATAAAAATAGATTGAACCTTGGGGGGAAAGGGGAACATCAAAAATGATGAGGTTTGTCCTTTGTTCTCAAAGAAGACCATGACACCATGTCTGGTGATGCCATGACAAGCAAGTGAACTGGATTTGAAGGAGGGCTGTGCTAAATTACCAGCCTCACCTTTTCCTCCAGAACCATGTAGGTCCAGTAGACAGATTATGGATTAGGATGACTGGACTCTAGATGCAAAGCAGTCAGGGTTAAGTGACTTGCTCAAGGTCACACAGCTAGTAAGGATCAAGTGTGAAGTCCCATTATCTCCTGTCTCTAATGGCCAACTATTCCTTTATCTTTGCCATGAAAATCCCATGGATAGTATTGGCAAACTATGGTCATGAGAATCAGACAACTGAATAATCACATGCCTTCTAAAGAGGGAGGGTGTAATCCATCTATGGGAGCCTCTCCCATGTGGGTCTTATCCATGTCCCATATTCATACACTCAACCTGAAGGTCTATCCTCCATGCAGGGAACCTTCTCTCGACAGTACTCAGTGTCCAGTGATTATTCTTCCCTCATCCACACATGACTTGCTGACTTATCTTTTTTCTCCCATTCATCCATTTCTCTAATTGTACCTCTGTCAATACCATGAGTCAAACACATGATCCATAACACTCCCAAGGGTAACCCAAAGAAAATTAAAATGTAGTTCCTATTTGATTTTAATGTACTGGTGTATTTTTTAAAAGAAATATATTAAAATATGTAGTTGTCTAATTCATCAAGTGTGGTTTAGTGGCCCCCAGTTCTAGTTGAATAGCACACCACTGCTTACGCCACGTCTCTGATGTGTATCCTCATTTGTAATGTCCTGTAGCCTGCTCCCAAGAACTACGAGCCCCTCCTTCTACACTTTGGAAAGTCCTAAGAAACCATAGAACCTCATCTCTTCCAGCTCTAAATCCAAAATCCTGTAATCTCAGAAATTCTAATTGTACCATCTAAAGAATACTAGAACTGAAATGATGAAAATAATAAATAAATAAATAAAAATAATAAAATCATTTTTTCTCTGTAAGAATAACACTCACTTTTGTTTGTACATTGACATCATGACAAGATTTCATTACAAATAGGACCACAGAGAAAAGTTTGTTGGAATTTTTTATTGTTGCTGTTGTGAGAAAACTTATATAAAAAGCTCCTATTTATGAAAACAAGATGGCACAAACTAGGCATGAGGTTAAAATGGGTACATGATTTAGAAATAATGGGTGATACTAGAAGCAAATTCAGAGAGCATGGAATAGTTTAGCAGTCAGATCTATGGAAAGGAGAAGAATTTGGGGTCAAACAAGATATAGTGTGCATTAAAAAATAGAAAATGGATCATTTTGCTCATATAAAATTTTAGAAGTTTCTGTACAAACAAAATCAATGCAAACAAAATTAGAAGGAAAGCAGAAAGAGGGGAAAATGTAAAGCAAGTATCTCTGATAAAGACCTAATTTCTCAAATATAAAGAGAACTAAGTCAAATTTTTAAGAATAAAAGTCATTCCCCAATTGATGGACAAGGGATATGAATTAAGCAATTTTCAGAGAAAGAAATCAAAGCTATCTAGAGTCACATGAAAACATGTACTAAATAAATCTCTATTGCTTAGAGAAATACAATTTAAAACAGCTCTTAAATTCCACTTTACACCTATCAGATTGGCTCATATGACCAAAAAAAAAAAAAATAAAGCTGGGAGCAGCTCGGTGGCTCAGTGAATAGAATAACACTGATGTCAGGAGAACCTGAGTTCAAATGCAGGCTCAGTCACTTAATAATTACCTAGCTGTGTGACCTTGGGCAAGTCATTTAACCCCACTGACTTACAAAAAAATAAAGTAAAGTAATAAATATTGGAAGAAATGTGGGGAAATCAGAATATTAATGCATTGTAGATGAAGTTGTAAGCAATTCAACTACTCTGGAGAGCAACATGGAACTATGCCCCAAAGGTAATCAAACTGTACATACCTTTTGATCCAGTAATATTACTATTAGGTCTATATCCCAAAGAGATCATAGAATAAGGAAAAAAAAATTTGTACAAAAATATTTATAGCATATTCTTTTAGTAATAAAAAATTGGAAACTGAGAGTATTCTCATCAATTAGGGAATTAGTTGTGATATATGATTATATGTTGTGCCAATGATAAGCAAGATGATTTCAGAAAAGCCTGGAAAGAATTACATGAACTAACATAGAATGAAGAGAGCAGAACCAGAAAGCATTGTCCACAGTAACAGCAATATTGTATGATAAAGAATTGTAAATGACTTAGTTATTCTCAGCAATATAATGATCCAAGATAATCCCAAGGGACTCATGATGAAAAATGCTATTCATCTCCAGAGAAAGAATTGACAGCATTCAAAGCATACTATTTTTCATTTTCTTCCTTTTTTTGCTTTGTTCAAGTTTTTCTTCTGTAACAAAATGACTAATATGGAAACATTTTACATGCTTATGTATGTAGAACCCATATCAGACTGCCTACCATCTCAGGAAGGGGTCAGGGAAAAGACAGTGAGTTACAGAATCTGAAACTCAAAATTTAATAATGAATGTAAAAAAAGGTTGTTTTTACATATAATTGGGGAAAAATGAAATATTTTTAAAAGTTTCTATTTATGTGTAATACTGAGTTGACTGCATAGAACTCTAGAATATTCCATTCAATGAAATTTGTGGTCATTTAAAGACCAATTTAGCTATCCACAATGAAAAACTAAAATAGTTGAAGACATAGTGCCCTTATGATATGCAATTATAAAGACAACCCAAAGATATGTATACAATATGTATACAATGAAGCTACACAATAAGCCATGCCCAAAACTGAATTAGAACAAAAGACGTGGTTACATTTAAGAATTTAAGAGGCCCTTTAAATGATTTCAAGATGCTCAATGTCATAAAAGTCCATTTTATAACAAAAATCCAATAGCATTCCATTGATGCTATGTGGCTGGGAAGAGGAACCAAAATAGAAAGAACATGGTGGATACAAGTAGGCTATAGTCTATTAACCACAATGGATTCTATGCAAGAAGTAGAAAAAAGATGACAAAGATTTGGCTAGAAAATCAGGTGGGTTATAGCTAGAATGATAAATCACCCACAGCCTGAGGGAGAGTTTCCACATTAAAAATGTCAGAGAAGTTTCCTATGCAAGAAATCCTCTATGGAGTATTTATGGTAGACATAAATAAGAACTACCTGGAATCATGCTGCAGTCTGTACCAGTGAAGGGAGTCTCTCCTCCACCCACCAAAGAGCACAGAGAGAATATGGGATTTCAGTAAAAGGGGAGCAGTGGACAAAAAGACCCAAAAGATCCCATCTAAGTTCTAGGTGTAGGGTCCTAGAGATAGGTAACTCAGTTGTATCCCTAAGACCAAGTTCAGTCTTATACGTAAGAAATCTTTAGTATACATTAGTTGAACTGAACTGAATTGAATGTATTTTGTCTTTCATTCCTACTTTTTTTTTTTCCATGGTGAGAGGTAAAGTATTTTGTGGGCTGTGGAGAAGAAATGCTGGTACAAGAGGATCTGCATATCACTCATCTGACAGCAGACCCAGCAGCTGGACACCTAATTTCAGGGCCAGGGCTACAGGAATGAACAAGGACAGGGTGGGAACAATCACGCTACCTTTCTGGAGGTAGAGCCTTTTGGCCTTCTACTCAGCTCCATCATCTGCCTCTTTTCCTGGATTCCTGCTATTCTATCCAATGAGCAGGTGACCAGGGAAGATCACCTACTGCTGACCGTGGTCCCACAGGAAACACTTGCTCCAGCTCCTGAATATATTTAGAGGGAGATTGCTTGCTTCCACGTCCCAGAGAAGAAGGTAAAGGTCTATAAAAAATAAAAATAAAAAAAAAAGTCAGGTCTACAAGTGACTAATCACAGAGCAGAATGGGATTCGGTAAATGCAACTAGACCATATACACATTTTAGAAAACAAAATTTTCTACTTCTAATGATTTTTAAAATTTATTTTCAAGATTCTGACTCTGAAGAAATCAATTCTTTAATAAAACAGAACTTTAAAGAACTCTATCCAAGGAGGATTTAGGATAATAAAATACAAGATACTTTTTTAAAAATCTAATGACATTAGTTAACTAGTTTTAATTATCTGGTTCATATTTATTAATTTGTTATCAATCTACTGACTATTAGGACACACAAATTCAGTTAGCAATTTTTTTTATTTTGTAAAATTTCTGAGAGAGTAAGAACAGAGGGTGTTCTAGGGTCTTAATACATATAAAGAAGATAGGATGTTATAGACAACAATAATAGTAAAGATGTGTGTGTCAGAGTCTTCAGAGTAAGAATGACTGCATTTAGGAATCTAAGCTGTTTTTCTTACCATTACTGGGACATCTTAATCCTCTCTGTGAATTATTTAAATTGCTTTTTTAAAAACATCTAAGTGAATAAAATGGAAAAGCAGTCTACGGTTCATTTAAGTTTTTCTATCTTTGAAATCGAAGTTTTGATTAAAATTGGCATTTCTAGAACTCTAATTGCCAGTTACTATGCTGCTAAAAAATGAACTTATTTCCAAGACCAGCCAGATGGGGAGTCTCAAGATAAGAAATTGCAAACCAGTGTTCATCTTCCAGTCAAAAGAGATTAAAACATTTTGGTTGGATAGTGAGTATTAACATTTCATTAAATTAATTTTTAATCTAACATAAGATAGCAAGAAAGGAAACTAGCTAATGCCTTGTTTCCCAACAAGGGACTAGAGTTCCCAATCCTAAAACAAGAATAGGAATAAGAACAATACTTAGATACAACACAGTTTTGACATGAGTTTTTTGGGCTATCAGAACTGTACAAGTTCTAAAGGATCAGCTGATAGCAGGTGACATTCAAAACTTATTTCAGGGCATTTAGGTGGCACAGTGGCTAGAGCACGGGCCATGGAGTCAGGAGTCCCTGAGTTCAAATCCAGCCTCAGACACTTAATAATAACCTAGCTGTGTGGCCTTGAGCAAGCCACTTAACCCCCATTGCCTTGCAAAAAAACTAAAAACAAACAAACAACAAAACCACATTTCAGATGGAAGTCTTAGGAGCTCCTTGGAGGACCTAAACTTTTCTAATGCTTAAAAACAAAGCAATCATTTAGTCCAATCTGCAAACAGTTCTTAAGAGCCTACAAACATCAGTCCTTGACAAGGAGAGAGAGAGACCATGTTCACCTAGCAGCAAAAACGCAATATAAACATGATAAATACAACAAAAATTAGGAGGGGAGGGTCAGGAAAGACTCGGGAGGCTGGAGAGGGGAAGGAGACTGCCAGAGGGGAGCAGATCCCAGATGAGGCAGGAGAGCTGGGCAAAGGCCAGGAGCCTGGAGCTGGAGGCTCAAATGGAAGGCACCACAAGAAGGCAACATGGCCAAGCCATGATCAGAAAAGGACAATAACATCGACTAACCCTGAATAGGCTGAATACATGGAGCCAGCTCGAAAAGGGGTTGGCATTCCAGTCAGGAGCTACTTGTAGCAAACCTAAGAAATAGGCCTTTGCTTTCACAATACTGGACTATATGAAATTTTGCTTTCTTTTCGTTTCACAGTAGATGGCATTTCTTAGGTAGGAAGTGACAGCTATGTGAAGGAGAACTAGTGAGGAGAAGGTCTTTTGATGTTACCCTGGAAAGAAGCAATGAGGCCCAGAATTCTGGCAGGTCCCTTTGGCTGAAGAGGAAACAGATCTGAAAGGTGGTGGAGGTGAAAGAGAATGAGCAGTAGAGAATAACGCCAAGGCTGCCAACCATGGTGACTGGGGGGGGCGGGTGGAGCTTTGGGCAGAAATCAAGAGGTCTGAAGGACGGGAAGTCTGGGGAAGAGATCAGTTCAGTTTGGGGCATGTTATGTTATAGATGCCCAAAGGACATTCATGTCAAAGTGAGGGAGGGGGGGAGCAGTTAGTTGGTGCTGTGGAGCTAAAGCTCTGGAGAAAGACGAGGACAAGGAGTTGTCTGGTGATCATTAAACTCATGGGATCTAATGATGCCACTGAGAGGGTGTAGACAGAGAGAAGGGCCCAGGCCCAAGTCTTGGAAGTAACCCAAGGGGTAAGGGAGGGGGGTGGTCTAGCTAATGATGGGAGAAGTCATCCAGGAGAAGGAGAGCCACGAACAGCATCCCAGAAACCAGAGAGGTCAGTGTACCTGGAAAAAGAGCCTGGGCAAGAGTCAAAGATGGCCACTCTGAAGAGGGCGAGAAGGCCAAAGGTAGGTTGTGGACCTGAGAAAGAAGAGTTCACAAGGGACTGGAGAAAGCAGCTTCAGCAGAGTGATAAGGTTGGAAGCCAGGAGTGAGGGGTGAAGAAGTGGAAAGTAGGCACCTCTTTCTATAAGTCTCTCTCTGTAAAGACAAGTCCTAGAGGACACTGTGCATGGGAGTAGAAGTAAAGGTTTTCTTAGGAGGGAGGAGCTCTGAGTATGTGTATGCAGCAGCAAAGAAAAAGAGCTAGAAATTGGTGGGGAAGATAGTTGTGGGGCAAAGATGACTGACAGAAGGGGATGAGATCAAGCTACAAGGAGAAGGGTCATTCTTCATCTGAGACTAAAGTAGGAACATATGGGAGATGAAGCCAAGGGGTTTTCAGATGCCGTGGAGAGAATCGAGTTCCACACTATACATTAATACCACATTAACAGCCTTAAGAACATGACAAAGAAATGAGAAAGGGAAGTGCTCAAGTTCTTCTCTGGAGATACTTGTCTCCAAACTGTGAAGATGTTCTCCTTCCACTGCTCTCTTCTACCCATCTGCCAATTTGGGATTAAAGAAGGGGATAGGAGAGAAAGGAAGGAAAAGAGGTAGGGGCCTCGCTACAGTCAAGTCCCACCTTTTTTCTTTTTTTAAATCCTTGTGCCCCTAGGACACATTAGTGAAATCAGTCTGGGGATTTTCTACCACTTCCCCAACTGAAGTCCTAAATTTCAATAATAATGCAAGTTGTTCTTCAAAGAAGGAAAGGAAGCTTATTTAGTTGCGAACTCTTTCTTATGAGTACTTAAGACTTGATGCCAGGTACCTCATGAAAGCCAGGCTCTCCATACCCTTCTACTTTTCAAGGGACTTTTTCTGCCTCCTAAGCTAAGCCTTAGAAAATATGGGGCAAATGGTATAGTGAGAAAAGCATTGGATTTGGAGCCAAAGGGCCCAGCCCTTGTTGCCTCTGTTGAGAAACCTTGGCCTCCGTCTCATCTAAAAAATTAGAAGCTGGGACTAGACAGCCTCTGAAGGCCCTTCTGGCTTTAGATCAGTGATTTCACAAGCCTAGGAACTATAGTTACTCTAAGGAATGATCCCTTTCCTGGTCCATCCACAAACTAGACCTATTATATTCTACAATAAGTAATTACCATGGTTTAAACAAATTTAAAACACATACAGTTGGGGAGACAGGGGAAGGGGGGTGGGAATCTAATGCCTTTGAATTATTAGCATAACAGTCTATGAAAAATAAATGTCAGGACAAAATATAATCATTTCATCTCTTTCATACAGTCCTGGGTTCCTTGATCTAGTGTCTGGGTCTTAAACATTTGCAGAATTTGTTCTAAAGAAACTGACTGCTACTGTGAAGGTCTCAACTATCCAGCAGAGAGAGCAATGACAGCAAAGGGCCATGAAAGAGGAGACACAGGTACAATAACCCCAAACTTTCTGAATAGCCTGGACAGGCATCATTGACTAACCACATTCATCTAGGTGATCCAAGCCCTTTTGTCGTGGGGGCTATTATTTCACAGTGTAGGGAGATCGGTTATCAATTCCTCCTAAGAGACCCTACTCTGCACCAGACCTCAGATTGGCAACTAGGAATACAAAACAAAAAAAGGACCCTCTCCTGATCCTTATCCTCTTCCTCAACTAACTTGAGGCCAAAAACTGGGAAAAATTAAATAAGAGAATATTTATAAAGGGCTTAGCACTGAGTAAGAGCCACATAAAAGTTAGCTTCATTACCGTCCAACTTAACACTAGCTCCTCAGACCAGGGAGTGTTTTGGTTCGGCATTCCCAGGGTCTAGACCACAATCTAGCACAAGGTCAGCGCTAATGTGAATGCACTTATGAACTCAAAGAGAGGTTTGGCTCTGCCCAGGGTTAGTTCATGATGCTATTAATATAAAACAATTCATGGGGTGAGTAGAACAAAAGTCTCCACTTAGAAGTCTACTACAGCCCAACTTAAGAAACAGGGTCATTTCATGGAGAAGACAATAATGACCCTTGGTTTGTTTTACCCAGATGCAGGGAAAATCATAAAAGCTGGAAGAGACCTCAACAAAGAGCAAATAAATATAGACACACCAGAGAATTTCATGTGTATGAGCCTATTTATATATGTAAATGTATATATGTGTGTGGATGTATGTTTTGATTTTTACCTTATTATATTTTTAAAACAAAAGAAAAATGTCAACCACTTTTTAGAATGTGGTATTTTTCAATATGAATTGATCTGATTATTGAAATTCACAGTTATAATATACATAAAATTCTTGACACTCATTTTTTGATAAATGAAAACAGTCAAAAATATCATATAGTTTCAATGTCCTTATTTGACAAATGGGAAACAGCACTAGAGAAATAAATTCTTCAGTCCCACTGCTGGGTAGCAGCCCTAGAAGTCCATCCTTTAGTCCCACGGCTGGATAGCAGCAGTATCACACTAGAACCCACTTCTTAAGACTCCCTTGGCTCCTGATGACTCTTCTATAAGTACATGAATTCCATTGATATCCACACTATGGTAATAGAAAGAAGATATATTTTACATACAAGAGTGTTCCTACCACTCTACTTGGAAACTGCACTGTTCTTCATATTTTCCTAACACTTCAGGCCTAGAAAACTGGAACAGAGGATATTTCAAAGTAAATACCCAAGGCAGCAGAGTTTGATTTTTTTTTTTTACCTCAGAATTATTTCAGGGATACTCACGTAAAAATGTTCCATTTAAAGCCACTCTTACATAACCTCTGACTTATTATATGTGGATCACCTTAGGCAATGGGTAAAATTAAGTTCTTATTAACATAATCAGGAGAACAGGATAATCCTGGTAAAAGAGCAAAAAGCAAAGAGCTAGCAAGGACTACTAATGGCTCTTAAGATCTCTCCCCATCTCTAAAGAGTAGGGGGAACCCAGGTCTCTGGGTCAGACCTCTCTATCAAACAGACTGGGTTGACAGAAGACAGGAGTTAAGTGACCTGGAGGGTTTTCCCAGTGTCTGTGCTCACCTGGGTGTTGTGTTTCTAGGCAAGATTCTTCAATAAGCTGCTGAGGGTCTTAGGCATGAACACACCAAGAACAAGTGAGTGAAGACCATCACATGGTCTCTAACAGCTTCATCCAATGGAGCTGGGCTTTTTTTTCCTTATTCCTATCATTTCTGTTGGGATCTTTCTATTGTATTTGATTATCAACGTGAGAATATCAATGGAATTCATGTACTACATGAAGAAAAATAGGAGTCAAGGGAGTCTCAGAAGGTCTGGGTTCTATTCTGGTACTGCTACTCACTAGCAGAGTGACTTAAGGGTGAACATCTCTCGTGCTACTAACTGGCAGTATGACAGAAGGATAAACATCTTTTGGTCTCTGAGGTATCAATCCTCTCTCCAGTCTTCTCTTGTCACCACTGTAGGCCTAAAGGATTTTATAAAGGCATGAGAAACTATCAAGTCTGATAGCTAGAAGTGTTTGGTACACAAAACATAGCTTTTTCTCTTTATTCCTTTCATTTCTGATGGGATCTTGATGATCATAACGCATGGGATTCTTACAGTCCTTTAGTTTTGAGAATTAGAGAGAGAAGAGTATTTGCAGTCCACTCCATAATTCAGAAAGGAAACTTAAGGTAATTTGATTCTTCAAAAGTCTCAGTAATTAAATTGGATACTAACCCCCCAACATTCTCTTCTCAGATACCAGACATTTCAATCAATCAATGATTTCACTCTAAGGAATTTTCCCTTCACTTCTTTCCCCCTTCCTAGAGGGATGGCATCATCATAGGAAGGACCCCCTCCACGGTTCATCTGCCCTGGCCACAGATGGGCTTCCCACAAGTAGCAGCCCAATAACAGCCAGACAACACAACTTTTCTCTGCCCAGCATAAAAGGGGCAGCCCAGAACTCTCCTTTAACTATCTGCTGAAGCTGAATGTCAACTCTTTCACCATTTGTGATTCAACTCGATTAATTAAATTAAATATAAAGCAAAAAGAAAAAAAAAAAATCTCTCCTAGCCAGGAGGGAAGGACAGATGGGAAAGCGGGGGGAGGTGGAGAGAGATGGCTGATGTCTTCTGGAGGGAAAAGAAAAAAACAAGAAGCAAAAAAACAGGGAAAAAATAAAGTTAATTAAGAGAAGTAAAGGGTGTTTGAATTTAATTTACAGTTCAAAACTATTTATGGCTGTATAATGATTGCATTTCTTAACAGGAAGGAGAGAAGGGAAGCCTCTCTAATACTAACCTGGGTGGGTCATTCACATTCAACAGTCGTTAAGAACCCACTGGGTCCCCTGTGCCAAGAGAGCAAGTTTAGATTAGAGGAGTCCCTCTTGGGGGGCAGTTCCTGATGGTACTGAGGACTTAGGGAAAGTCCTTGGGGTTCAGGGGTCTAATATAGGGGGAAAGTGGGAGGCAGAAAAGGAGAGTAATGATTGAATGGGTAGCCCTGGACCTGAAAGGGCTTGTGGGAATTCAAAGGGCTGAGGGAGAGGAGTAGGGCAGTTTAGGCTTGGGAATCATGTGTGAAGAAAAACTAGGTATGGCAAGCAGGAGAATGTACAAGGGACAGTCAGCAATCCAGTTCAGCATAATGACATACCTGGGAGCAGAACAAAAGAGAAGACTGGAAAGTAGAATCATGGATTTAGAGCTGGAAGGAAACCTGAAGGCCTAACCCTAACCTCTCATTTTACAGATGAGGAAACTGAGGCACTGAGAGGTGAAGGAGCTTGCCCAAAGTCACTCCCTGAATAAGTGGCTGAGCCAGATCGAAATCCAGTATTGACTCAAAGTCCAGCACACTGTCCAGTGTCTGCAAATAGGTGTCTCCAGGGGAGGCCCTGAAGGCCACAGTAAGGAGTCTGAAGTTTAACCATTAGTAAAAGGAAGGTGTTGAAGAAATGGTTTTATCATATAAATGCAGAAGGGAGATTAGTTTTACCAGCAGAGTACAGGATAAAATGGGAGAAAGAAGAGAACAGAGGTAGGAAGACTTGTTAGAAATTCAGGTAATGACAGTCAGTTACTAAGGTGGTGCCATGGAAATAGAAAAAAAGACAAATCCAATCCCTGTTACTGAGGGAGAAACTGATAGGGTTCAGGAACTAACTGGATGTGAGTAATAGCAGAGACAGAGGAGCCAAAAATAAGACCAAGTTTCCAAGGTAGGGAAGCAAGTGAGGGGGGGGGGGCTGCCTGGGAGGAGAGGGGCAGCTTCAGGGGGGGCCCTCCAAACAGAACTGTCCCGTAGGTAGTCGGAGAAGGATTTTAGGTCTTTCCAACCCCACCCTTCTGGTCCACTTCAAATACACACCTTTGAACATGAAGCAGTCCATTCATCACTAGAAGGTATTGCTGTTTGTCCCTCATTTTTGAAGAAGACCACATCAGGGAGTTGATACTGTGACAAGCAGATGAACTGAATTTGAGGGAGGGGCTGCTGTGCCCAGTCATCATTCTCACTTTCTCCTCTGGAACCATCTGGGTCCAGTGGCCAGATAGGAGACAGGATCACTGGAGATGGGGCAGCTAGGTGGCTAAGTGGATAGAGCACTGGCCCTGGAGTCAGGAGGATCTGAGTTCAAATCTGCCCTCAGACACTTATTACCTAGCTGTGTAACCTTAGGCAAGTCACTTAACCTCATTGCCTTGCAAAAACCAAAGACAACTGAATGTGAGGCAGTCAGGGTGAAGCAACTTGCCCAAAGTCCCAGCGCTAGTGTCAAGTGTCTGAGACTGAATTTGAACTCAGATCTATCTTCTTTGCCACCTTCACTAGAAGGTAACCAACAAAACAAGGACTGGTAGACATTGCTATTTAGGCTGCTTCAAATCTGAGTCTAATTTTTGAGTTTTTTTTGAATTTATTAGCTTATAAATCATTATCTTATTTCACAAATTCCCATTTGAGAGAAGAGGCTCCAGAGATCACTTCTAACCCGTACCTAAACAGTAATGTCCTCTCTATTAGTGTGTTCTTAATGGTCCAACCCTCGAAGGAGGGGCAAATCACTACTTCCCAAAGCAGTCTACCATCATATTACTGTGACATAGTTTTATTAGGAAGATTTTTCTTACATCAAGCCAAAATGTGCTTGTCTACAACTGTCACCTGTTGCTCCAAATTCTGCTTTCTAAGCCCATACAAAATAAAAGTAATGGCTTTTCCAAGTGTCTGCTGGCAATTAATCTGCATGGGGATGGGGAGGGAACATCCCCTACTCCCATTACCAGGTCTTCTACTCAACATCCTTGATTCCCTCAGCTGATTCTGTATATACCCTAGGTTGCTATTTCCTTTCCAAAATGACACCCCAAAGGGAATGCATTCAATCAATCTACAAGCATTTATTAAATCTTTCCTAGAAGCCAGGGACTTCACTAAGTACAGGCAACACAAGAAAAAAGCAAAAACATTCTAGTAGAGAAGACGTGTCCATATACAAATACATATAGGACTCAAACATAAACTACTCCGGGTACACTGTGACTCAAGCAGACAGCATCAAAGGGACTGACCTCTCCACTGTTTTGGACCCTGTGCTTTTATCAAGATTGATTTAGCTTGGGGGGGGGGGGTGCCAAGGGAGCTGCCACATCAACTGGGGATTCACCCTTAACCAACAGTACTTTAAATCTTGTCATTAAAAAAATAAAGTCAAAGTAATAACTGTTTAAGAAAAGAAGTTCAGGATATAAACAGATGAACCAAAAAAACAAAAGGAAATGGGATTAAAGTTCATTTATATTTGAATTTTGGCTGTGTTCTTTGGACCTAAATTGTCCAAAAGACCCACTCATCCCTCCTTCCTGTACTATGGGGATCTGGCTTCTTTATTCTGAGAAAGATGTATCTCTGAAAGAATAAAGACACTGGTATCTTCTCTTTAGAAAAGGTCCATACAGGTAAATCTGATTTAGATGTGGAAATTCAAATGTAAGCTCACTTGTCCAAGTTTATGATTTGTGAAAATAGAATCCAGGTTTTTCCCTTGGTCTACCTCCTCAAAACTTAATCTGTAATCTACCAAGATAATGACATAACATGGCTAAAAACTGGAACTGTTTGGGCAAAAGGTGTTTTGTAACCATAAGATTTCATTATTATAATTACTGATTATAAATTATCACTTAAAAAAGGTTCTGCTCCTTTATGTTCTTTTCCACTGTATAGACACATTTTTAAAAAAAGGTAGAGCAATGAGGATTCCCAAGGAAACTAAAGTGGGAAAATCGGAACCTTCTCTTTCACTCAGAAGGAAAAAAAAATCTTTTAAGAGTTCACTAACATCCATCTACTTCAAATCAGTTCATGGAGCACTTGGTGTTCCCAGTAGAGCTTGCTACATCAAATGAATTTTAAGAAAGGATTTGAACAAGTTAAAGTTAGCAGCTTGCCTGGTGAAGAGGAAAATGAGCCCCATGAAGATAAGGCGGGGCCAGGGTAAAAGGATGAAGGAGGAAAGAAGCTAGACGATAATCTTGTAAAGAATGAAGAGCACATAAGAGAGTAGGTGGAGGTGAGAAAGGAGATGTAGGCAGGGGGCTATTCCAGTCCTCCCCAGTTCCTGGATAATTAAGCAACTATAAGAAAATCTCAGCTTTTCTCATTCTTCAATGTGCTTCCCCCACTGCTAAATGTAATACTTAAGCGTGGGTGGGAGGTGGGATTAATTTCTATCAGTATTACCTATCACCATATAACTGTCAGCTCATGAAATAGAAAATGTAGGGGGAATAAATATAGTTTATAGGAATAAAAGACTTCAGAAGGAATAGCTCACAGCTGTCTGTTCTCATCTCTTTCCTCCGTGGTTTTCCCACTATGTGTTTTCCTGACTCTAGTAATCCCTTCTATGTCTTCTTCTTCCTTTCCCTGAACATTCCTAGTGTTCCCTCCTACTCCACAGCAGCTGAACTTGGTGGAGGCTGGAGTGAGGAGGAAGCTGGTAGTAAGCCTGGCCCCTCTGGGGGGCTTCTGCGGAGGCTTCCTGCGTCCCTGGGGTCAGTGAGCCGGGGCAGGGGCTCCGAGGCGGGCCCCAGTGCCGGGTGGCCGGCCCCAGTGCCGGGTGGCCGGCAGGACCATTTCACCCATCATCTGGTCACCAAATATTCGTGAATGACCCCGGAGGGAGGAGAATGGGTGTCACTGGAAGAAAGTGTCAAAGCCTTGAGTGTTGGCAGCCCAGGGCAGGGTTCGGCTTCAGGACTGGCGCGATGCACGTGTGTGTGGCGGGGCACCAGGATGGCCTAGGCGCAGCTGGCGCCCGGCGCAACGCGAGGAGTCTGGCGCGGAGGAGACCCGGGGCCTGGCCGTGGGGTCCGTTTCTCAAACATTTGAGGATTCAGTTAGTAAAGGGAAGCGGCGCGCTGGGGCCCGGCGGGGGGGCCCGGCTCACTCACTACAGCTCGCGCCTTTGGCTCCGGCACCCCCCGCGAGTGGAGCCCGGGCTGGGCAGCCGGGGGTCGCGCGGGGGGCCGCGTGCCAGCCCCTCCCCCCACGGCCGTTCCCGAGGTCGGGGGGCGCGGGGGGCACGTGCTGCGGCCGGCGCCAGTGGGCTCGGAGGCGGGGAGCGGAGCGGCGGGGCCGGCGGGCAGGTAGGGCCCAGCGCGGGCCTGGGGCGGCGGCAGGCCGCTACACGGGCCGGGGGGGGTGTCGGGGTGCCGCCTGGCCGCCCCCCGGGGCACAGCGGAGGCCGGGCCGGGCCGGGCCGGGGCGGGGCAGGCCTCCCCCGGGGCCGCCGGGCGTGCGGAGCGTCCCTCGGCCTCCGGCCCTTTCCCTTTCCCGGCCACCCCCGCGCCGTCTGCCCCGGCCGCCCGCCGGAAGTGCGTGTCCGCCGGCGCCGCGCGGGGCTCGCCGGGAGCGGTAGTCCGCGCCCCTGCTGCCGGGAGGCGCGGGGATGCCGGGAGGCCGAGCGTCCCGCGGCCGCTCCGCCGAGTCCCCGCTGGGGGAGGGGCGGGGGCCGCAGGACTACAAGTCCCGGCAGGCGCCGCGGCGCCGCGGGGGCCGGCCCGAGTCGGCGGCCCGGGGCGACGCGCGTGCAGTAACGGGCGCCAGGGCAGAGGCCCGGCGCCGCGGGCCCCCGCTGTCCCCGCGCCGCCCCTCCCCCCGGGCCGGGGCCTCGGCGCGCGTGCGCGTGCGCGTGCGCGGCGGCGGCGCAGCGCGGGGGGGGGCCGTTGCGGCCGTTGCGGGGCGGCTCGGGCGGGCCCGGGCGGCGGCATGCCGCGGGACGACATGGCCACGCTGATCCAGCGCATCGCCCGCCAGGCGCGGCGCACCTTCCGCCGCGGCGGCGCCGGGAGCGGGTCTCCCGAGGCGGCCTTCCCCGAGAACCTGCAGCGGCTGCAGCAGCTGCTGAGCCAGCTCCGCGCCGAGGACCTGAACATCCGGCCGCGCCGGGCCGCGCCCCCCGCGCCCGCGCCGCCGCACCTGCCGCCCGTCACCTACATGCACATCTGCGAGACGGCCGACTTCAGCCTGGGCGTGTTCCTGCTCAAGAGCGGCACGTCCATCCCGCTGCACGACCACCCGGGCATGCACGGCGTGCTCAAGGTGCTGTACGGCACGCTGCGCATCAGCTGCCTCGACCCGCTGCCGCCGGGCGCCGAGCCGCCGCCGCCGCCGCCCCGGCCCGGCCCGCGCGCCGCCCCGCGCCGGGCGCTGCTGCGCTCCCGCGACGAGTACACGGCGGCCAGCGCGCCCTGCCTGCTGAGCCCGCAGCGCGACAACCTGCACCAGATCGACGCGGTGGACGGGCCCGCCGCCTTCCTGGACGTGCTGGCGCCGCCCTACGACCCCGCGGCCGGCCGCGACTGCCACTACTACCGCCTGCTGGAGCCCGCCTCGCCGCCCGCGGCCCGCGCGCGCGCCCACGGCCACGGCCACGGCCACGGCCCCCGCGCCGGCCCGGGCCCCTCGGCGCCGCCGCCGCCGCCGCCGCCGCCGCTGCCGCGGGAGGTGTGGCTGCAGGAGACGCCGCAGGCCGCCGACTTCTGGTGCGAGGGCGAGCCCTACCCGGGCCCGCAGGTGACGGCCTGACGGGCCCGGCCTGACGGACCGGACCCGGACCCGGCCCGGACCCGGCCTGACGGACCCGGCCCCGGCCCGGCCCGGACCCGGCCTGACGGACCCGGACCCGGCCCGGCCCGGACCCGACCCGCCCGGCCCGCCCGGCCCCGCGCTTCCAGGCCCATGAATGTAGCCCCGCCCCGCGGGGCGGCGCCCGCTCTTTCTACTATTTATAGAACCCGCTTTTTCTTAATAAAGGCGCCCCCGGCCGGGGGAGGGGGCCGACCACGTGCCTAGGCCCCCCAGGCTCCCCTCCCCTGGGGCCCCGCGGTGCACCCCGGGGGCGCCTGGGCCGGCTGCGCCCCCAGCGCAGGAAGCTCCACTTTCACGCAATATATGCAACACGGGACGCGTGGACTGGGGGGGTGATCCGCAGCTCCGGGGGGGGGCTTTGGGGAGTTGTCCTCAAACCGCCCCCGGGGGAGAAGGCCGAAGACCCCCTCCCCGGCTCCGCCCCGCGGCTTCTGGCGGCAGGGGGGCCCAGCCTCTTCGGGTTCGCCGAGAGAGAGAGGAGCCGGGCCAGCACACTGATCCGATCATTAAACATTTGCCTGTTGAATCCAAACACCATGCAATAATTTCCTCTTCTGGGTGGGAAGAGGGTAGAAAGGTCTGGAGAGCTTTCCCTCCCGGCGGGGCCGCTCCGAGCGCTTCCCACCTCTTGCAAGGACTGCTCCCGGCCAGCCGGCTTTGCGTGGCTCCACACGGGCCCCAGCCGCCACTTCCCGGAAAGTGCCAGCCTGGTGCCAGCCTGCATGCTCCGACAGAGGGGTGCCGGGACGAGCTCCCCCCAGGCCACCGGCTCTGTCCCCTCTCCCCTCGACTGGCCTCGGAGCCGCCCTGGATGGGTCAGCTGTGGAGGAATCCGACCCTTCCCCCCAGGTTCCGTGACCTCTTGTCCTGGTTGTGCTGCCCAGGGAAGAAGCACCCCGTGTTTAGTTTAGACCAACTTGGCCTCGGATGTTCCACTGTGATCAGACAGCAGAAGGGGGGCTGCTCCCCCACTTGAATGATCTAGGAACGAGAACTTGGAGCTCCCCAGCTCTCCCACGAGTGGGTGACGGAGCAGGGGTTGTGATGGTTAGAAGGCACTGAAGGCATCTGGCGTCCAACTGAGGGGGCTGTTGGGAGTGTCTGAATACTAGAATTAATATTCACTGTATCATGTGGAAAATAGAGCTAGAAAACATTGAACTTGTACACTTTAATTGCTAATTAAAGATCACCCAGGGTTCCTAACCTTTCTGGTGTCTCAACGCCTCCGAATAATGGTTTTGAAGGCATAAGAGAGAATATTACAAAGGAAACCAATCACGTTGAATAAAAAAAGTTAAGATTATGGACACCAGGTTAAGAACCCTTAGTGTATAACCATAAATGATTCCTTTTTAATGTGGGAAACCATTTCCCCGGCCCAAGTCATAGCAACGTGTCATGGATCCTTGGAGCTCTATGGAGCTTTAAGACATCAGATGGAAAGCAGCTGAAACTGCAATTTAAAAGCACAATATTTGCCTCAACAGACGAAACTCTTTTTCTAGTTAACAGAAAGAGACTGTCTTAAGTCTCTTTCCTCTTGTATTTCGTCTTGTGCTACTCTTGTTCAGGGACCAGCCGGACCCTCGCGGCTTCAGCAACAGAGTGGGCTGCATGCTGACCGGCCTGCCCCTCTGGCCCCGTAGCCCCTAAAGTGGCCATCAGCCGGCAGACCCCGGCCTTCGTTACATGCTGTTTAATTTCTGCCTTCTTCCCCAGCTGTTGGGATGCTGAAATAAAGGAGCATACTGATTTCAACTCTTCCAAAGCTTTTCAGTTTCTTGAATGGGTGGGTTCTTTGCATGCACTGAACCATCTCATGAGTATTGTGACCCTCTGGGGTTACTGTCTGGGAGCTACTTTTTAATTAAAAGGTACATTCTAGTAGCCACAGGAACAGTTATTATTCAGTAAAGCATTTACAGGTTAGCATAAAAATCATCTTTAAACAATCTTTGAAAACCAGAGAATCCAAAATCCAAGTAAGGGTTCCAAGGCTTTTGAAACTCAGGTGCATTGTAATTGAGAAATTTGAATAAGTGCCTTTGGGAGGCCTGGGGATGTTTGGGGGAGGGGGAGGTAAGAGGGGCTTGGGCTAGAAAATCACAAAGTTCAATGAGATGATCCTGAGCTGATGGCATTCGAGATGCATTGAAACTTAGATGTTAGGCTGATGTGAATGTTGGAGTCTCTTTTATTTGGATTCAAGTTGTCTGCATAGACTGAAACCATGCCCTTTAATTACATGGTAAATCATCCAGGACTCATTTTTGTAGTCCCAATTAGATTGTCATAGAAAAAGCCTGCCTTTATTTGGGGAGTAAAAGTGAAAGGAAGAATAAAGGACATGATCAAACTACCAAAAAAGGAGAAAGGAGGCTGGTGGGCTGAGTGAACAGGCAGCCCCCTTCAGGCATCTCTCCCACTCCAAAGTGGCCCCTGTGCAGTTGACCGACAACCACCAAGGCGATGGGGAGGCCTCCCAAGGGAGGGCACGTCCCAAGGAAAAACCAGTTTCCAAGGATTGTGTGGCTAGGCTGGGTGGTTGCGGGAGTCGATGACTCTCCCATCCAACACTTTTGAATTATTTGTCCAATAATGAAAAGAGTTCCCGAGGGAAGGACTGGTCCCTGAAGACATACTGTAAATTGATATTTTTGGAAGTGGAGATGTATTTGAAATTCACTAGGAAGTCCCCAATTTAAAGAATCCTTTTGAATGGCAAAGACTCCTTTAGCAATATGAATTACTCCCCTAATGGATTCAGATCCTGGTTGGGTTTTTTTTTTAGTCTCTTTCTTAAAAGTGCACACCTGTACTATCCCCAGGGGACTGAATACTTGGCCACTCCTCCCAGGGCCCCATTAACCTAAATGACCTTGGACTGGTCTGCAGTGTTCCGGACCAACCCAAGCCCCATTCCAGCTCTTCTAGATGAGCCGGTTTTCCCAGCCCTGAATCCTGGGCTCCTCTGACCAGGAGCCACTAGTGATGGCCAAGGGATGCCACCCTACCAGGAGCAGCTGGTGATGGCCAAAGGATGCCACCGTACCAGGAGCAGCTGGTGATGGCCAAAGGATGCCACCGTACCAGGAGCAGCTGGTGATGGCCAAAGGATGCCACCGTACCAGAAGTAGCTGGTGATGACCAAGGGATGCCACCGTACCAGGAGCAGCTGGTGATGGCCAAAGGATGCCACTGTACCAGAAGTAGCTGGTGATGACCAAGGGATGCCACCCTACCAGGAGCAGCTGGTGATGGCCAAAGGATGCCACCGTACCAGAAGCAGCTGGTGATGGCCAAGGGATGCCACTGTACCAGAAGCAGCTGGTGATGGCCAAGGGATGCCACCCTACCAGGAGCTGCCAGTAATGACCAAGGGATGCTGCCTGCAGCTTTGACAAAAGCTTCAGATAGGGAGGGGGGGAGTCATTCATTGGTGAACTGAGAGATGGAGAGAAATGAGTCCTGGGGTAATTCCTGCGGCAGCCCACTGATGCTGTCACCACCAGTGTCTGAACGCATCTGATCGCCACAGGAGATAAGCATTTTTCAAAAAAGTTTTCTGTGGTTGTAAAAAGACTAATCCTGGAAACTGAAAGTTGTTTCCAGCCTGCCCTGGCCACAACACTTTCCACAAAGGTGCGTCTCTGGGCTCCAGCCTCTAGAGGCTCAGGCTTTGTCTCCAATGGAGTGGGCACTTGTTTGTAAGTATTGATTTTCCGGGGCCCACTCAGCCAGGGAAGGGAGCTAGAAGCTGTTTAAGAGGACGGAACAATGAGTCAAAACGCCGCCTCCCCGGTTTGACACTAATGCATAGGGGAAATACCCACAGCCCTAACACTTGATTATGAATGGAGATTACTTTGGGGTTAGAGGGCACTTACGTCCTGGAAAGGAAAACTCTTGGGGGGGGGGGTCTTAGGCTGGGCTCAGCAATTTTACTATTGGGGGGGAGCCAGTCCCTAAATGCCACAAGGGCATCTTCTTTGGCCTTCCTTCCCCCTCCCCAAAGTTCTCTGCAGAAGCAGGACCAGCCCTAAGACCAGAAGTTTAAGAAAAAAAAATGTATAAAAGTAACCCCCCCTAGAGAGCCCCCTCCACACCTCCACCTTTTTCATAAAAGATCTGGGCAGCCAAGCTATTGTTGGAAAGTATTTATTTACACCAAGATCACAAACCATCCGTTATCCAGATTCCAGTTAGTGGCTGTGCATGATATGGTGAGAAACAATTTATAACTCCACAGCTATCGAGAGCTTAGAACCAAAGGGGCAAGCTCCGGCAATGTTATTTACATCTGTAGGGGATCTTTTACTCCAAAAGGGACACTTTAAAATCACAAAACAGCGTACAAAAATAGAGTTTCTAAAAAAAAATCCAAATATTAATAGGCAGAAATGTACAGGCATAGGAAAACCAGGGAGTGATTTTTCAGTAATTAATAAGGCAACCCATTGACATGCAGACACTGCGACATGGTCTACATCACACGAAGGCACCCAGGACACGACACGCGGCATGCAGCCCAGGGTCAGAGGATCCATCTCTGTACAGCCCCTTTAAATAAGTCATCCCCTGACTCTTGTTCCTTTTTCTTGAGTTCTTGGGAGAACAGTGCACTTTAAAAAAAATACACTAATATCTGAGTGATTATACACTGAAAAAATAGCCATGTACAGTTTCCAACTACTGAAAAAGCATCCGAGGCCGAGTCTCTGGTCGGATTGCACTTCTGTTCTGGGTTAGTCTATACTGCATATTACTTAAAGGGCTGAAACTGGGGGTGCTCCCATCCCTGGGGGAGGCTCCCAGAATCCCATCTGTAGTCCAGCCTCCCCTAGATAAAGTGCACGTCAATGGGGGGGGGGGCTTCGGGCTGACCCCCGCTTCTCTAAGGCAGCAGCATCTCCCAAGCTACTGGAATGGGGTCCCGGAGTTGAGACGCTGCCAGGAATACAGCAAAGCAAAAGGGGGGGGTGAAGGGAGGGGGGTGGGGAAAGCCCAGCTTCTCAGGGCAGGGATTCTCATGCCAGCCCCTCGGGGGCCTTGCCTGGACCCTGGTGGTCAGTCACCTCCCCCAGGAGATACCATAATGAGCCCCGTTTCTCAGCTGAAAGGGGAGCAGTGATGGGATCCCCCACCCCCCAGTCCCTTCCAGATTGGAAGGGAGGGGCGAGGAGCCGGTGGTAGTGTTTGTGCAGCCAGGTCGGGAGAGGGCCTCGTGGACCCTCGAGGAGCCGGTGGGGCCAAGAGTCTGAACTCAAGGGGTCCGGGTCCGAGAGGTGCAAGAGGTGAGGGGGCCCAGGATGCTGCCGGGCCCCGCGGCCTGGGTGCCCGCTGGGCACGAGGAGGTGGAGGAGGCCCCGGGCCCAGAGGAGGCAGGCACGCCGCTCTTCCTCTCCTTCTGCCTCAGGTGGATCTTGGTGTGGCGCTTGCGCTCGTCGCTGCGGGCGAACTTTCGGCCGCAGTAGTCGCAGGCGAAGGGCTTCTCCCCGGTGTGGGTGCGGATGTGGGTGGTGAGGTGGTCGCTGCGGCTGAAGTTGCGCATGCAGATGCGGCACTGGAAGGGCTTGTGGCCCGTGTGGATGCGGATGTGCCGGGTCAGTTCGTCGCTCCTGGAGAAGCGCCGGTCGCAGCCCTCGGCCGGGCACGGGTACGGCCGCTCGTGGACCGGGGTCTTGCTGGGCCGGTTCGGGTACTTGCGCGGGCGCAGTATGGGCCGGAGCGGCAGGTGGTGCGGGTTGTAGGCGGAGGCGGCCCCGGTCCCCGAGAGCCGGGGGGCGCCCTCGCCGCCCCCGCCGCCCCCGGGCCCCGCAGCCCCCGTGCCCGGGCCCCCCAGAGTAAAGTTGCGGATGGTGGAGAGCGGGGTCAGAGGCGGGGGGACCCGCAGCGAGTCCAGGGGGCACGAGAAGGGCTTTCTGTCCGGGCCGCCCGCCCCGTGGAGATCCCGCTGGCACTGGGACGGGAAGAAGCCGGGGTAGTCCGGGATCATGGGGAAGAGGCCGGGGTCCGTGGCCGGCTTGGGCGAGGGGTAGGAGGGGGGCGGGGGGTAGGCCAGGCCAGAGGAGCCCGAGGAGGCGGCGGCCGAGGGCAGGAAGGCCGAGGGGTCCTGGTAGAGGTCTCCCCCGCAGCCCGAGTATGGGGGAGGCGGCGGCGGCGGCGAGTAGAGGTGGTCCAGGTCGGACTGGGTCTGGGACATGGTGCACACGCCCAGGGGACCCCCGGCCAGGGGGTTGGGGGAGGCCGAGGAGGCGCCCGAGGAGGCCGCGGCGGAGCCGGGGGCCGTCACCCCCTGCAGGATGCCCGCGCTGACGATGTTGATGATGCCCTCTGGGTAGCAGCTGGCACCGGGGTACTGGGGGTCGATGGAGAACTTGCCCATGTAAGTGAAGGTCTGGTTGCGGGGGGCGGAGACGGGGGCGAAGCTGCTGGCGTAGGGCAGGTCCAGGGGCCGCTTCTCTCCGGTCATGTCAATGTTGATCATGCCATCTGGGAGCAGAAAGAGGAGGGTGAGGATGGGGGGCGAGGGGGGGACCCCGGGGGAGAAGCGGGGCGCCGGGCCAGGGACCCCCGCCCTCCGGAGGGGCACTCCCCCCGACTACAGCCACCCCGGGGGCCAAACTTTGTCCCCTTTGCTTTCACAGTGAGTGGGGGAGGGTCTTCCAGAGAGCCGTGCCCACCGTGCCCGCGGCGGACGGGAGGGGGCGCCCTGGGGGGGGGGCCCGGGCCGGGCCGGGCAGCAGCTCCCTCCCCGGCTCCCTGCCTGTTACCCCGGCCTTCCCTCCCCTGCGGATCAGCTGATGGGGGGCCCCGCGCGGGAGGGAGGGAGGGAGGGAGGGAGGGCTACAGGTTGCTCCGGCCCCGGCCCGGCCCCCCACACCCCCACGTCGGTCTCCCCAAGCCGCGATCTCGCTAAGGCTCCGGCGCTCCCTCCCGACGCCCATGCAGGCACCGGGGACCCCTGCCCCAGAGTGTCGGGTGTTTGTGGATTCGGGGATCCGGGCGCCCCTCGGGCGGAGTGTCGGCTGCCCAGGGGTCGGGGTCCCGGCGCCCGCGCTCCCTGTCTCGGGGTCCCGGCGCCCCCCGCCCCGGTGCCCGCGCCCCCCGCCCCGGGGTCCCGGCGCTCAGTGACTCGGGATCCCGGGGCCCTCCGCCCCGGCGCCCCTTCCCCGGCGCCCGCGCTCCCTGTCTCGGGATCCCGGCGCTCAGTGACTCGGGGTCCCGTCGCCCCCCGCCCCGGCGCCCGCACTCCCTGTCTCGGGGTCCCGGCGCTCCCTGCCCCGGTGCCCGCGCTCCCTGTCTCGGGGTCCCGGCGCTGAGTGACGGGGTCCCGGCGCCCCCCGCCCCGGCACCCGCACTCCCTGTCTCGGGGTCCCGGCGCTGAGTGACGGGGTCCCGGCGCCCCCCGCCCCGGCACCCGCACTCCCTGTCTCGGGGTCCCGGCGCCCCCCGCTCCGGCGCCCGCACTCCCTGTCTCGGGGTCCCGGCGCCCCCTGCCCCGGCACCCGCACTCCCTGTCTCGGGGTCCCGGCGCCCGCGCTCCCTGTCTCGGGGTCCCGGCGCCCCCCGCTCCGGCGCCCGCACTCCCTGTGTCGGGGTCCCGGCGCTCCCTGCCCCGGTGCCCGCGCTCCCTGTCTCGGGGTCCCGGCGCTGAGTGACTCGGGGTCCCGGCGCCCCCCGCCCCGGCACCCGCACTCCCTGTCTCGGGGTCCCGGCGCCCCCCGCCCCGGGGTCCCGGCGCTCAGTGACTCGGGGTCCCGGCGCCCGCGCCCCCCGTACCTGCGGCCGCGGCGCTCATGGGGTCGAAGGCGGCCCCGAGCTCGGCGGCGCCGGGGAAGCCGGGCAGGGAGGCGGGCGCCAGCTCCTCGGGCGCGTAGCCGCCGTCGGCCAGCGGGAGCGCGAAGCCGGCCAGCGAGGCGGGGAGCTTGTCGGCGGTCTTGGCGGTCATGGTGGGCTCGGCCGTGCCCGCCGCGCTGGCGGCGCCGCGGAGCCGCGGACGGGGCGGGCGCTGCCCCGCGCTGCAGGCGGGCTGGGCGGGCGGCGGGCGCTCCTAGACGGCGGCGCGGCTCCGCTATTTATGCGCCGGCCCCGAGGGCCCGTGACGTCGCTGCCCATATAAGGACTGAGGCGCGGGGGCCCGGCCGCGTCACGTGGCGCCGCTGCTACACGCCCGGCCGCGGGGGGCGGGGCGCGGGGGGGGGCCGGGCGCGGGGCCCCCCCCCCGAGGCCGGGCCGGGGGCGGGGGGGGGCGGGGGGGCGGCGGAGCCCCCGCGCCCCCCGGAGCCGCCGCGGCCGCCGGAGGAATTCCGGTCCCCGCGCTCGCCCCAAAAAAGGAGCGGATCCGGCGGGGCGCCCCGCCCCCCGCCTTGTTTGGAGCCGTTCCGGGGAGGCCCGGCCGGGGCGCGCGGCCGCGGGGCGCCACCCCCCGGCGCGGGGACGGCCCGGCCGCCCCCCGGACCCCCGCCCGGCCCCGCGCCCGCGCCGCCCCCGGGGCCCCCCGGGACCGAGAGCCGGGCCGGGGCGCCCCGCCGTGGAGGCCGCGCGCGCTGCAGGCGGCCCCGGGCCCCGCGGGCCCCCCGCGCCCCCCGCGCCCCCGCGCCCCCGGCTCAGGGGAAGCCCGCGGCCCCCTGACGGCCCGACGCCCCCGGGCGCCCCGAGGAGGCCGGGGGGACCCCGCGCGGGCCCGGGGCCTCCTGGCGCGGGGGGTGGGGGGCGCCCCCCGCCCCGCGGCTGCTGGGCTCCGCCGGCGAAGACCCAGCCCTGGGGGGCTGTGGGGGCTCGGAGGGGGGCCCTCGGGCCCCTCCGGACGGCGGCTGAGCTCCTCTTCTCCGGGGGACGCGGTGGCGGGGAGACCCCGAGGGGCCAGGGGGCGCGGGGGGGGGGGGCAGCGGCGGCCGGACGGGCCGGACGGGCCGGACGGGCCGGGGGTCCCGGGGGGCCGGGCCGGGGGAGCGGGGCGCGGGCGGCTTTATTCCCCTTCGGGGCCTGGGGGTCACCCGGCTGGGCACTTAGCGAGGGGCGAGGCCGCATTTGAACCCGAGCCCCGGCTCCCGCCCCGCCCAGCCGCGCCTTAGACCTGGTGGGGGCTGCCGAGGGGAGAACGGCGGGGTCCCACGGGCGGGGGGCGAGGCTGCCAGCAGCCCCCAGTGGAGCCGCCTGCCCCCCCGGGCCACGTTCCAGTCCCGGCTCCTTCCAGTGCTCACCCGGCGGGTCCCGTCCCCACGATTCGGGGTGGTTTTGCGGAGGTTTGGCTTTCACCTTGGCCCCCACTCCTGCCCCCCAGGGCGCAGACTCGTCCAGGTAGAGATTGCCTTTCATCTTTATCTCTGTCTAACCCTCACCTGACACGTAAGACCCGAAAACACACGCTTTTGGAAGGAGAGAACCAATGCCGGAGGAGCTTTCCTCAGAGTTCCTGCCTGAGCCCCGGCTGCCGATGACAGCCCAGAGGGACGGCGAGTCCAGCTTTGGGGTGCCCCGCGGACTGACTTGGCCATGGGGAGGTCCTGTGGCCTCCCAGGAGCAGCCCCTCAGCCCTCCCTTGAGCCACAGGCCTTTAGCACGGCCTCATCCGAGCCTTCCATCTCAGCTTCCTTCTCCCCATGGCCATGTGGTGGTTTGCCCCGAAACTAATCCAAAAGAGTAAAGGGGAAATGTTGGCAGGACTTCAGCCAGAAGCAGGAGGAAGAGACGCAGAAGCAGTTAGTGACAACAGCATTGTGCCTCGCTGACAGCTATAATGAAATAACAGCCTTTAGTTGTGGTTTCTCAACCAGGAAATGACAGAAGATGTTTAGGAAGAGGGGATATTGTCTCATGTGAGTGAATACAGTGTAAAAATACCACCTTGCAAGGAAAAGAACCATGTCAAACCTACTGATGATGATGCCGTTGGAACAGGGAGAGTCATGAAGGAAGACAGAGTCCCAGGCTTTGAATTCAAATCCTGTCTCTCTAGCTTGCTACCTGTGTGATCTCCGGCCATTTAATTATTCTCCAGTGTCCTCATCAAAAAGGGGTGCGGGAAGTGCAGATTAGGTGGTCTTGGAGATCCATCACCATTCTGCACCCAGGATGCTGTGGACAGATCATCTCTTACTATGAAATTTCAGATCTCAGCTCAGGCTGCATGTCCACAGGCATTGGTCCTTTCCGTTGGAGGCTGCACATTTGTAAAATTAGACAATGTCAAAAATATAATTTTTAGTGAAACCTTTGCATTTTCTTTTCCTGTCTCCATAAAGAAGGGGCTTTGATCATCTGAAAGAGGGTATCTCCTCTGCCCGGAGAACACTTGAACTTCTTCTGTATACATAAACTTCCTTCACTCCTTATTCCCTCAATGGCAAAGTGCCAGCCCCCCTAGCTTGGCATTTCAGACCTTTCAGAATCTGGTGCCATCCTAACTTTCGGAGTGTATTCGTGTGACTTCCCTTTACACTCAAGCTCCAGTCAAATCCACCTAATTTTTTGTCCCATCCCTCTTCTATGTTTGCAGTCTGTTCCCCACCCCTGGCATGACTCCCCCCCTCCTCTCATCCTCTTAGCATGGTGCTGTGTCCCTCAGAAACCTTTATTGATTCCCCCAGTCATTAATGCGGGCAGCTAGGTGGCGCCACAGTGTCTAGAACACTGAGTCTGGAGTCAGAAAGACCTAAGTTCAAATCCAGGCTTAGAAACTTCGTGACCCTGGCAAGTCACTGAACCCAGTTTGCCTCAGCCTCCTCACCCATAAAACAGACTGAAGAAGGAATTGGTAAACCTCTCCAGTCTCTTTGCCAAAAAAAAAAAAAGAGACAACTGAAGAAAGAATTCACATCACAGGGGATGTGTGTTGAGTGGGGATCAATAAACAGATCATGATACCGCAATGTAATGTAATATTGCTGTGCTCTGACTATGATGACTCCAGAGAAACATGGGAAGACTTGTGTTGAACTGATGCAAAGGAAATCAGCAGAGCCAAGAAAACACTACACACAAAGAGTTAGTGGAAAGACGCCACCACAAAACGACTGAGATTGAATGTGGCCAAATTATAAAGACCAAGCTTAGGGTACATGCCTATAGAACAGCTGATATAAATGAGATCTTTTTGGTGCATTGATTGATTATACTGAATTGTTTTCCTCTTTTTTTTAATTCTTTGTTAAAAGAGATGGATCTCTGAAAGGGAGAAGGGAAAAGATACAAGGGTGACTAAAACAGTGTAAAAACAAAAGCTATAAAAGTAAATATATATATTTAAGTAAACATGTTTTAATTAAATACATAAGATAAATAAAAATATGTTCAAAAAAAATTGGAAAGCTAAACTAGAAGGGATTTAGATGCCAAATGGGAACTTATATTAGACTCTAGAAGAAATAGATAACCACTAGGGTTTATTGAGTAGATTCCTGCAGAAGTCGAGGAATTATATACATCATATCAGCCTTATAGACAGCGTGTCTTTGTCCAAACATTGACTTTCAGAGTGCTAGGGAAGGCCAGTCAATCACTGAAAAGATCCATCAATTCAGACAAATTCAGATTTACTCAGGATTTGGACATAGGTGAAAAATACCAAAGTACAGAAAAACATGTAATTAATAGAAGATTTTCTATTTTTCACCCGGTGATGACAGCACTGCAGGTTCAGTCCAAATCTCTGCTTTCAAATGCGAAATTTTACTATGGTCAAAATTCACTTGGATTATTTCTTTGGAAATTTTTGCTTTAGGAGTCCAAGACTCAGACCTCCCACAAGCAAAGCTAATAAGAGAATTCCGTTTGATTGTCTCTTATTTTAAGCTCTCCTAAGTCCAAGAACATGGAATTTTATAGAAAACGGTCAACTAGATTTGCCGGGTAGTGTGTTTGAATTGGAAAAGACTGATGTAACAAAAAGGGAAACTGAATCCCATAGAGGTAAGACAGATTGCCTGGAGTTTCATAACTGGGGACTGGGGGTGGGGAAGGGGAAGGGAGAGAGAGAGAGAGAGAGAGAGAGAGAGAGAGAGAGAGAGAGAGAGAGAGAGAGAGAGAGAGAGAGAGAGAATGGAAAGACCTTGGCTTTGTTGTCCACAGCTTTTCTGTCTGAGTTCTGTAGCAAAGCATACCAACATGTGTTTCCCTTCTTGGGGGACCCCTCAAGTTGGAGGACTCTAGTTAGTGGCAGACCTAGCTTTAGCACCCAAGCCTCTAAACTACCAGGTCTGTTGTGCTTTCTTCTATAAAAGGAAGAAGTCCTCTGTATCCACCAATTCTTGCAATTCCAAGAATCTCCATTAGTATAAGAAATTCTAGTTCAACTTTAAGAATGATTTACCTCAAACTGCCTTAGTATCTTTCTCATAAAGGGACTCAAGTGCATTAAGAGAACCTTATCCTTTTGACTAGTAATAAGGCAAAAATTAGATTTATGGAGAAATTGCCAGGTTATCTGAAATAATCCATTCAGATGGCAGCTCAGGGACAAATGTAGAAAAGATGGAGATGCTATCAGGTGCTAAAACCATGAAAAGGGGAAAGAGGAAGGGAATTAAAAGTTCTTGTCTTTGCTCCCCAGTACTTGTGTGAGTCATTAAGGCAAATATATTTCTCTTCTTGGGGGAGCCCAAAATGTATTGAGTATGGAATACTCTAGAAACCTGTTGGAATATGTGTGTTTGTGTGTGTGTCTGTGTGTGTGTGTGTTGAGAGATAGAGTGACAATTGTGTTGCTGGACACTTTAAATGTTTTCTCCCATTTGTATGTGGTCTTCTGTGAGTCCGTTATATTCTCTAAATTTTCTGATGGGTGCCATAAAAACTGGCCATTACTTTATAAGATTGTTCCTTGGACAGCTTGCACAGGATCAATAAATCAATCTACAAGCATGTGTTGGGCAGCTCCATGGCTCAGTAGATAAAGGATGGGGCCTGGAGTCAGGAAGGTTGTAGTATAGATTTGACTTCAGACACTCACTAGTTGTGCAACCCTGGTCAAGGCCCCTTCATGCCTTAATCCACTGGAGAAGGGAATGGTAGACCAATATCTTTACCAAGAAAACCTCATATGGGGTCATGAAGAATCAGACACAACTGAACAACTAAACAACAGCAATGTGCCAGTCACTGTGTGTAGCACTAGGGATACACAAAGAGGCAAAAGATGGTTCCTGTTTACACTTAAGAGAGGAGACAATATACAAATATGCATGAAGAAGCATTATTCACTGCTAAGGATAACAAGTCAATCACTGAAGTATAAAGATACAAATCAGGATATAGATATAAAAAGAAATAAAAAATAAAGCTATAAAACAGGATAAATTAGAAATTATTAATGGAGGGAAGGCACACTCATGAAGAAGGGTAGGGAACCTTTTTTCTAACTGCCTTTTGGATATTTATAGCATCATTTGCCTTCTATATTTGCTAAAGCATTTGATTAATTCACCCCTAAAAAGCTCCTAGATTTATTCAATTTCAAGTCCTGCACCAGACCAGTAGCCCTCAGGACACAACCCATCCCAGTAGATGGTGGAATTTTAGTTAGCACTTATCTTGATCAGCATCATTCTTATCGTGAGAGTTGTTATGGTGATCACCTGCTTCATTTTGCTTTTTAGACTCAATAGAATCCAGAGATCCGCATTCTGGCACCCGTATTTTGTCTTACTCAATGGTGGTTCAGCTGTTCTCATCTAGATTCAGTAGAGGTTATCAAGCCCTGGGGTGCTACCCACTGCTGTCACAGAGATGAGAATCACCTCTTTCTGCTCATTGGCCCAGAGAAGCCCAATGCAGCCTCCTCAGCTCTTAACAAGGACCTCCATCTTCCTTCATAGATATCCCGCATCTTGGACAGGGCTGCTTAACCTGTTTTTTATCATGAAACTCTTTGGCAATCTGATGAAGTCTATTGTTCATCTTGAGTCCTGACTCAGCCTGGTCCCCAGGTGGTTTAGGTTCAATACCGGGACAAGATAATGTTGTTTATAATGTTTGTCCTTCATTTTCTTTCTTTCTTTCTTTTTTTAAGTTTTTGCAAGGCAATGGGGTTAAGTGGCTTGCCCAAGGTCACACGGCTAGGTAATTACTAAGTGTCTGAAGGCAGATTTGAACTCGGGTCCTCCTGACTCCAAGGCCAGTGCTCTATCCACTACGCCACCTAGCTACCCCCTGTCCTTCATTTTCGAAGATCACTATACTGATTATTCAGCAGTTGACAAAGGAGATTTATTTAGGAATAGCAGGGAAAGTGCATCCAACAAAATTATCCAGTAAGGTGTAACATGAAATCATTCAACAGATCAAAGCTCCCTTACCTACATTACCATTAACTCCCAAGCTCTAAGTCCCCTGCTTCTAATTTCTGTTCCCCTCTTTCATCCCTTCCACAATCAATCTCTGAGAGGTATTGAAACAAAAAGACAAAAATGGAACAGTCCTTGCCCTGGAGGGGTGTCCAGTTCATAAAGTAAGGTGACTTCTACTAAATGGGTGTGGGGGTTTGTGAGAGATCAGGGATGTTTCCCTTTGCCCCTATTCCTGCTCCCAATTCTTTGGGTAAATGGGTTTCCTTTGGTATGGTAGAGCTCCCGACCTGAGATGGCTTCTTACAATATACCTCAGTGTGAGGTGACTCTTTGCTCTTCCTCAGTAACTTCCTCCATAGTGGAATTTCATTACATAAGATATCAACTAGCAACTGCTAAGGATTAGTACTCTTTTTACAAAATAAAATAAACTTCGCCCCACCTCTCAGATACCAGACTCCTGTTAAGAGTGTTCAGAGGAGGAAATCACAAACATTATTGCTGTTTTGAGGTCTGCAGTCTGGAGGGAAGAGGGTTGGACAAAACAGCTGCCATTGGACCATGCCTCCCAGCAGATCTTCCCAAGTGGCCTCGCTCCCCCGGACTGGGCCCCTTGCTTTGGGGTTGTCACCTTCCGCTCCTCTCCCCTTGGCTTCCTGCAGCTGTCCTCCACCTCCATGATGTTTCTGCTTGTCCTGCCAGGACTTGGGTCCCTCTTGAGTCTTTCTCCTAAGAGATCACCTTGGCATCATTCATCCGACCTGAAAGCTCCCTCTTTGACTTCAGCACCTCAAAAAATGGACAATGGCTCCATTGTACTGTGAACTTTAGCTCCTCATTATTATTTGACCCCTGATCTGTGATTAGGTGGGTCTTTACCAGGACTAGAGGGTCATGGCTGGGCGGGGGGACCCTCTCACCTGATGACATGATTTCTCATAGCTGTGGTTGATAAGGAAGCCTGCCCTGCTGACCACACATTTCACACATACCCCATTGGGTGGACCCAGGGAATCCAAGGGCTGAATCTGTTTTATACCAACCACCCAAGTGAGTGTGCCACTTTCTGCGGAAGGCTGCCAACAGACTGGAGTAGGAGGTGAGATCAGCTCCATCGGGGGAGAGGAAAGGGATTCTGCCCCTGGGAGAGGAGGCAGGCCTGTGGCTGAGTAGGTAGGGGATGAGGAAAAGGAGGGAGTTTGAAGGAGAGTATGATGAAGCATTAGCACTAATAACCCACATTCTCCAATGCTTTGAGGTTTCTAAATCACTTTCCCTGTTGAGCATAGAGTAGGTGTTTAATAAATGTTGGTTGAATGATGGGTGAGTGAGGTAGGCAGTTCATTCTCACTAAGAATGGCTAAAGAACATGTGGCCAAGGATGTGGAGACTATTATCTTCATTTTGAAGATTAGGAAACTGAGCCTCCCTTCAAGATCCCACAGATAGAAGGCAGAGGAGTGAAGAATTTGAACAGTAGCCTCCTAAGTAAGAAAAGGCCAGGGAGGAAGCTTAGTATCGGGGTAACTCTGGACAAGACATTTAACCACGTAGACCTCAAATCTTTAAAATGGAGGCAATGGTTCTAGTTCTACTTGCCTCAAAGCATTATTTATTGCTTTGTTATTGTTCAGTTGTGTCCAACTCTTTGTGATTCCATTTGGAGTTTTCTAGGCAAAGATACTGAAGTGGTGTGCCATTTTCTTCTCCAGCTCATCTGACAGATAAAGAAACTGAAGCAAATAGGGTTAAGTGACTCGCTCAGGGTTAATGGATTTGGAAAAATGAGTTTTCCTGTCTCCAGTCCTCCATACTCTATCCACTAAACCATCAAGCTGCCTCTGGGGGTCTAAGGAACCAATATCCAAAGGGGCTTCTGGAGATTTTCTGGAATTGAGTGAATCTGAATCATTGAGTTCCAAGACAGGGGCAATTAGTATTTCATGTTCTAAGCAGTGCGGCATAGAAGAACCCTAGTCCAATGGCTGAAAGAAATGAGTTATAATCAAAGTTCTGACAAATTCAAGCAGAGTGACCATGGGCAGACCATCTAACCTGCCTGAGACTCAATTTCCTCATCCATGAAATTTGAGGAAGGGGATTGTTATGAAGAAAGAATTTTAGAATTCCAGTCATGACTAATTAGCAAGGCATTTTATCCCTAGCCATTGCCCCCATAGGTTCCCCCTCAACGCCACCTTTGTTTTGTTGGCATGTGCGCCTGCGCACATGCACAGACAACTCCTGGATGCCTATGGAGGGTTTCAGGGTTTGGGGATTTGGCATACTTACAGCTCCTGGTGTTAATAAGAATCCTGACTCTGGGGCCAGGTTCCCATTTGAATGAGCTCAATTAACTAGAATGTGGGCCTACCTAGAGTGGTTGTGCTTTGGAGTTGGGTATTGGTATGTGGCCACTCCTGGCTAATACGGCAATTTCAATCAACAGTCTTGTAGGCACAAATCAGAAACACCCCGGGGGCCTTGGCTACTTTCAGCCTCTTGAAATTATGAAGTTTGTTTTTAAATATAATTACTCGTATAACAGCAAGGGCTCACCTTACTTGGGCTACAGAGAAGAAAGATGGACATAAATTTCCCCTCTAGGCTTCCATTTATCACAACCATGGAGTTCCTAGACTCTTTGTCCCTCCTCTATCATCAGGTCCTCCAAGAATGGAAGACTGAAAGAGCCCACTCTCTCTGGAATCAGAGGTCTCTGATCTGCAAAATGAGGGGGGACCAGACAAGGGAATTCTACAGGCTCTTCCAGGAATTCTTTAACCTCAGCTTGGCTCTAGGAACCCCTCTGATTCATCTGTGAGATATACTGAGGTTTCACACAAACCGGTGCTGGTTGCTGACCCCAGAGTGGGTGGAGTAAAGAGGGAAGATAGAGCATCGTAGCAGAGCTGACTTTGGGAGAGGACAAACTAGGTAGCCTAGGGAACATCAAAGGATGATTTTAATATGACTTTTAATACTTGAATGGATCTATGACCTCAATGATGTGATCTCCCATAAGTGGGGTCATGCCTCCATACCTTATCATCCCACAGCACCAGGTCTGTGTCCTTTTATAAAACTTCCACAAGAGCCCATCCAACAAGTACAGGAGGGACCTCTAGATTTCTCTACTTGGTTGCCATAGTTTAGAGCCTCATCTTTCCCTCTAATATTATGCTTTGAATATTTTTCCATTTCCTTAACTTCCTGTGTGCTGGTCCTCCTCCCCTCCCCCACTTCCCAAGGAAAATGCAAGCTCCTCCAGGACAAAGATTGTTTTTTGATTGTCTTTGTACTCCAGACCCTGGTCCAGGGACTAACACAAAGTAGAAACTTAATAAATCCTAGTTGAACAAATAAGTGACTGAATGAAGAATGAAGGGTTCCAGAGAGGAAAGAAAGACAGTATCCCTCCCTTTTTATGGGTCTGGGCAAGTTCACCACCACTTACTGGGGGATACAGATAAATCAGACAAGACAGTGACTGGGTCCAGTAGGCTTAGAATAAAAAGATTTGGATTTTCAGTTTTTGGGGGTTTTTTTGAGTTTTAGATAAATCACTCCATCTCTCAGTGCTTCAATTTTCCTATCTGTGCAATGGGGAGAATAACAATATGACTGATCTGTTGTGAGGATCAAATAACATGACTTGATTTTCAATCCTACCTCTGACAACTTAGTACTTGTGTGACCTCTTTGTGTCCCAGAGATTTCTCTAAGATTGTAAATTATAGAGAAGTGGGGGATTGGTGGAGGGAATTTCCACAGTGGATATTCCCCACAAAGAAAAAATCATAGGTTTGCTTCCCCACCCAAAAATGTTATTTAATGTCTTTGATGAAAAAGTATTTTCTCACATTTGTTCTTGATTTATCTTTCTTCGAGCCCCAGCAACTTTTAAGATTCTAACCTATAGACAAGGTTCTATTGGCTTTCCTTGATAGTGAGAGTTTCCACACAGGGAGTTTCCAGTCTACTGCAATTCCAAGTCCTCAGTGTGTTGGTTGGCTTCCATTTGTCTCACTGGACTTTCAGGAGGACTGTCAGAGATGGACAGTCACTGCATTGGCAAGTGTCCTCATCCTGATCCTCACCAAGGTGGCAAGTTGACTTTACTCCCCCTCTGCCAGGGACTGGTGGAAGGGTACCTCCACATCAGATCATCCTTGTTCACGTTTTTGTTCATTTGACAAGCATTGACTGAACCCTTTTTTGCATTCCCTATTGTGCCACAGTCCCTAAAGGACTGACCTAAAGGAGCTGACATTCTATTGGAGAGATTACAGGTCTGTAAATGTAAAATATAAATGAATTACAAGCAATGTGATTGTGGGATTGGGGAGAGGTTGCTCCTTCATCTGCCTCTCCCTGTGCCCCTCACTGTGCTAGGAGCTTTTGATCTCATTCAAATAACATTTTCAGATGAAGAAACAGAGGCAGACAGACATTAAATGACTTGCCTGGATTATATAGCTAGCAAGTGTCTTGATTTCAGGTCTTTTTTTACTTCAGGCATCTGGGCCCAGTACTCTGTGACTGTGGCATCCCCTGTTTTCAGAGATAGTATTTCAGTTAAACCTTGGGAGAAAGAGGGGGAAGAGTTACTAGAGAAGTTACTAGAGAAGTTACTAGAGAAGAACAGTAACAATAAAACAGTAACAATAAAAGCAAAAAGAAGAAAAATGAGAAGGAAGAGGAGGAGGAGGACAAGAATAAAAAAGATAGGAGGAGGGTGCAGAAGAAAAGGAGGAGAAGGAGGAAGTGGAGAAGGAGAAAGCAGGAGGAGGAGGAGGAGGATGCAGAAAAGGAGAAGGAAGAAGAATCGGAGGAGGAAGAGAAGAAGAGAAAGAAAAAGAATAGAAGGAGAAGAAAGGAAGGGAGATAGTAGGGAAAGAAGAGTAGAGAGGAAAAGGAGAGATGGAACAGGAGACGAGAATGAATGTTTTTCTGCATAATTGACATACAAAGGCTTCTCAGATTGTGAGGCTTTGTGGGTTTTGTTGTTAGTTTAAGGCAGGTTGGACTTTATGTTGATTTTTTAATGAATACTATTAAATTTCTGTAAGTCAATACCATCATTAGTAAAGTTTGGCTTTGAAGCCTCTTAATGGTGTTCTTCTAGGTTGATGCTCATTCCAATGATGCTCTTTCTTTGGGCCATAGAAATGCAACTATAGTTTATATCTTTTCTCTGCAATCAAGACTAGCTTATTTTGGATAAATTGTGTCTGACTGTAAACAGCCCCAATCCACAAGTGCACAGAAGCTGCAAATGAAAGTAAGGTGAATGTTGGCCTCCCCCCACAAGAATTTGGATCCCAAGAGTAGAGCAGAGCTGCCATTTCCTTGGAGGCTACAAATGTTGGGGCTGGTGACCAAGCCCAGCCCCCCACCGTCCACCTCCCTCCTTGGAAACCCTTGGGTCCTACCTACTCATTTGACAGGAGAGAAACTTTGACCCTCTGAGATACTCATTGGCCTAATTAGCAATGTTCCCAAGGACTGTGTAGAAAACCCCAGAACGCGTCCAAGTGGGTTGTTGTTTTTCTTATTGTTCCAATTTCAGAGTGTACAGAACAAAGTCAAATCCAAACTCAGGAGGCCAAGGAGAGGCCCCACTAATCCTTTGCTATTCTAATTCCTAGGCTGAGGTCAATAGGCTTTTGCCCCTAGGGTAACAAATGAAGAGGGTGCTGAAATCACTTACAGGCCTCTTGCAAAAGAATCCTCTAAGCTTGAGATCTGACCGACCCACTGAGAAATGATCAGCACATCCATTCCCTCTTCTTCTGGGTAGCCACATCTCAGAATATTTCCTCCATCCCCCCTTCCCATCCATCTGCCACTAGTCTTCCTCCATCTTGAGGTCTCTGGGGTGCTTCCTTCCTTTCTCCTTCTCTCTCTCCTCTTTCTCCCCTTCTTTCTCTTCTTTCTTTTCTCTCTTCCCCTTCCTCCCTCTCTCCTTCTCTCTCTCTCCCCCAATACCAGTTTTGTCCACGTCTACCACACAATTCAAATTTTAAATGAAGTCAGTGAGTATATCTGGGTTTCAATTTTTTTCATAGAACCTAAAAATGAGATTTTAGCCTATAAGGACATTCTGCAAAGAGAGATCTACTATTTCCCTAGTTCTATAGGCTAAGAAAGTTTTTCCTACAGTGAAGCCTCAACAATGTCCACCATTGCTTAGTTCTCCCTACAAGGGCCCAGGGGAAGCAAATCTAATCCTTCTGGGTGGCATCTCTGTCCACAGAAGAGTACTTTTCCAGACTGAACCTCCCAAGTGCCTTCAGCTAGACTTCATGTTGCAGGATCTGGGAGTCTTTCACTATTCTGATGGTGGGCCTCCTCCCTCCCCAAAATGAGACACCCAGAACTGAAAACCGGGTCTCCAGATAAGATTCCATCGGGGCAGCCCCTAGCAAACCCTCAGCTCCTTCATCAGGTCCTTAGGCCTCCCTTGATGTAATCCAAGATCGCATTAGCTTTTCTGCAGGCTTTTCTTACAATCCACCTAAAACACACAGATCATTCCCTGTGAATTGTGATTACCTCATTTACCTTGTACGGGGTAGTGGGTTTTCACTGGGATCCAGAATCCTTTGTTCTTGTTTGTTTTGTTTATGTTTTTGCAATGTCCCAGCAACACAGAGATGGATCCCTGAACCAGCTCCTATGAGGGGAGAAAGAAATAGAGGGAGAGAGAAAGAAGAGACAAAGAGAAAAGAGGAAAGAGAGAAAGGGAGAGAGAGGGAGGGAGAGGAGAGAAGGAGAAAGGAAGAAAAGAGAAAGAGAGGGAAAGAGAAAAGAGAGAGAGAGAGAGAGAGAGAGAGAGAGAGAGAGAGAGAGAGAGAGAGAGAGAACTCAAAGCACTTCAGGTTTCTCTTTTTCAAGACCAGCTAAGAATCACTAACTATGTGATCTTGGGTAAGGCACTTCACCCTGACTGCTTCTCACCCAGCTCAAATGTAGTTGAGTCCAAAAGCTTCTTATATTTATACCTACTTGAGTTTTCTTTTCCTAAATTTGGTTTGACCAAGTTTGAATACAAATAGCTTATGAGCAGAGCAGCAAGTCAGAGAGGTGGTGAGCAGCATCACCATTTTGTGCCCCTGAAGGTTGAAGCAGCCCTTTTCCTACTCCCCCAGAAGTATATGGGGCAAGTACAGTCACCACATTTTACAAAGAGGAAACCAAAGGTAAAGATTAAATGACTAGCCCAGGGTCACTCAGCTAGTTAAGGGGCCAAGCCGGGTAATAATAGCAGTCATTTACATAATGCTTACAGGTAGACAGAAAAAGAAACACTTCACAGAGCTTGCCTCCTTCTATCCTCTGAAACCCTGCTCCCCCCACCCTCTGTAGTCCCCATCCCCCCACCCCTGCCCCAATTAGTTTGTTCCCTTTTTGGCAGATTGAGGAAATTAGTGTTTTTAGAAAGAATTTGCCTAGAGTCAAACAGATTTGTAAGTAACAGGAATGATGAAATGTGTCCTTCCTTCAGGAAAAAGACCGTGACAAACAAGTGAATTGAATTTGAGTTGGGGGGGAGGGTGCTAAGTCCCCAGCCTCACTTTCTCCTCCAGAGCCATCTGGGTCCAGTGGCCAGGTATGGATCAGGATGACTGGAGATGGCCCTGGGTGAGAAGCAGTCAGGGTGAAGTGACTTATCCAAGATCACATGGTTAGTAAGTATCCGAGGCTGGATTTGAACCCAGGTCCTCCAGAAAGCCACCTACCACTGCATGCGATGTAGAGAATGTTAACACCGAGATCACTCCAAACCCCAAAGGTCCAGCTGTACTAAAATGCCTCTTGTATAATTAAAGTCCATTGAATGTGAGTCTCTGAAGTTTGATGTAGCTCCCAGATTCCAGGACCTCTCAGACCCCATTGTGAGGAGGAATTTTCATAGCTGATTTTTCTGTAGACAAGCCTGGCTTACAGAAATCGTTCATCCAGCTCTCTCAAGGATTTGGGGTCTGCAAGAAGAACTGAATTGTGGGCTGATTCTGGAAGCAGTCTCCTCTATGCTCAGCTTGGGCCTGCCCAGGGATCCCATATTAAACTAAATCTGAAACATACCATTGGAACTGAGCCTCCAGATCTTGAATTTCATATGCTAAAAATGGTCTTTCTTATCCAAATGGTGATCTTTGGGGACATCTATCACTTGTAATTTAAGCTGGCTATCAGCCCAGGGTAGACTCTGACTCAGAACCCAAGACTCTATATCTTTTTCATGCATAACTATTTGTACATCATCTCCCCTATTAGATTATAAACTCCCTGAGAGCAAGGACCATTTGTTTTTCTTTGAATTCACTTAGCCTGGAGTCTTGAATGTAGTAGGCACTTTAAAGAGTGTTTGTTGATTGTACTTCACTCATTAAAGCTAAGCCAGACCCAGACAGGTAGGAAGGAAGTCACAGAGCTGATTGGCAAAGTAAAGTAACAGGACTTAAGCCTGGTCAACAAAGTTTCTGTCTGGATTAAGTTTGTGGGAGAAGAAAATGGATAATTTAGATGAGAAAGAGACATAATTATAGATTTCTACCTATTCTGTCTCAGTGGTTTTAATTAACTTTCCAAGATTTAGAACAAGACCAATTACCTATGACTCAGTTATGATAAAAATTATGGGAATTGAGAACATTAATTGTTGGAGTTGCAGGATGCTATAGCTAGCTTCTTTCAGATCTGCTGCCTGGGTCACACCATCCTTTGCTTATTTATTGTCCATCTCACAGCTCAATACCATCATTTTTTTTTAATGACACCATCAATATGTTCCCTTACTCCCCATTGAGTTATTTTCTTACTACAGGTTTGTCAGTTATTAGTCATCAGTGATAATAATATTTTTTCTTAAAGTGCAGGTTGCATCTGAGAATTTCCAACTGCCTCCCTTATGAGTCATCCCCGGAGCAGATAAGTCATATGTGGAAAGCCACAAAATGAAGTGCTATGCCAGGAAGAAGACAATCCAGGATTCCCCATCCTTGACTCTGATCTCCAGACAGAACTCCCTACTGGGTCTCCCTTGATTGTTGGAGACATTGACTTGCTCTCCGTCTTTCTAGGTGGAAATTCAGGGGAGCCTCCTTTAATATGAGCTAAATCTGTGGACTGGAAATATGTGACTGAGGTCTTTTCCTCAGATCTTCCAGAAAGCCAGAGACAATAAGAAGAGTTTAGAAATTAAAATAACCATGGAAATATAAGAGATTGTCAAAGACGAAGAACAAGGAGGAGGAAGGGGAGGAAGAGAAGGAAAGGAAGGAGAAGGAGAATGAGGAGGAAGAGAAGGAGGAGGAGGAGGAGAAGGAAGAAGAAGAAGAAAGAAGAAGGAGAGGGAGAGGAAGAGGAAGAGGAAGGAGGAGGAAGAGAAGGAAAGGAAGGAGAAGGAGAATGAGGAGGAAGAGAAGAAGGAGGAGGAGAAGAAGGAAGAAGAAGAAGAAAGAAGAAGAAGGAGAGGGAGAGGAAGAAGAAGGAGGAGGAGGAGGAAGAGAAGGAAAGGAAGGAGAAGGAGAATGAGGAGGAAGAGAAGAAGGAGGAGGAGGAGAAGGAAGAAGAAGAAGAAAGAAGAAGGAGAGGGAGAGGAAGAGGAAGGAGGAGGAAGAGAAGAAGATGGAGAAGGAGGAGAAGGAGAAGAAGAGGAAGGAGAAGGAGAAGGAGGAGGAGGAGGAGGAGGAGGAGGAGAACAGCAGCAGCAGCAGTGGCAGCTGGCAGCAACAAGCACATTTGAATAACACTTTGAAATGAGCAAACCCTCTTTATTCCTCCAAGTCTCCTTTAGCCCTTTCAAAAAAAACATGAGCTTGGTACTATTTTATCCCCATTTTACATATGAGAAAACTGAAACTCTGGAAAAGGAAGTGACTTCTCCAGGACTAAAAGTCAGGAAAATCTGAGCTTGAACCCCATAATCTCTGTGTGGTCATCACCCAGTGACTTCTGTCTGAGAGCCTCAGTTTCCTCATCCATAAAATAGATGTGATAATGTCTGTAGGATGTGGTGAGTCCCAAATGAGATAACCCAGGCAAAGCACTGGTCATTATTTTTGAGAACATTATGTGGAAGTCACTTCTCCACACTACCCTTTATCGTTTCATGGGAAAGGACAAAATCACTCTATCAGCCTAAGCTGGTCATTCATTTTAAAAAGTGATTTTTCAAAAACACATTCAAAGGTTAAATGACTCGCCCCAGGACGCTAGCCAAGTGAGAATTCCCTAAGACTTTTGAGAAAGACTTAGAACCACAGTAGGAAGTTTTATTTTTCCTCCAAACTTGCCCCCCCCAGGCTCCCAAAGTCCCCCAGGTTTGCAGCATCAGCCTCATCCTTGATTCTTCCCTCTCTCTCCCTCTTATCTCCAATAATGGCCAGAACTTGTTTGTAATTTCACAACAATCTCTCATCTGTCCCTCTTTTTTTTCCCTCCCCCAAATAGCCATAGCCTTATCAGACTCACATCTCTTCCCTAGACTATGACAAAATACATTGGAGTGAGGTTCTGAACCTGCAATTTCTCTCCTGTCCAATCCATCTTCTCAGCTGCAAAAATTTACCTTGCTAAGGTAGCAGTCTCACCAAGTCACTGCCTTCCTTCCAAAGTGTCAACGACTCCCTATGACCTCCAAGATAAAGAATATTCTATTTTGTCTGGCATTTACATCATCTGGTGTCAAACTATCTTCCCAGATTTATCCCAGACTCACTTGAAGACATGCTATGACCCAGATCAATTATCTGCCAGGACTGCCACAAATTCAACATTCTGTCTCTCATCTTCTTGTCGTTGTAGAGCCTGGTTCTCCAAACCCGGAAGATTCTCCCTCCTCCTCTCCACCTCTTTCTTCTTCTTCTTCTCCTCCTCCGTCTTCAGGTTCAGTTTTCCCTTCTTCCTCTTCCTCCTCTTCCTCTTCCTCCTCCTCCTCCTCCTCCTCCTCCTCCTCCTCCTCCTCCTCCTTCTTCCTCTTCTTCCTTCTCTGTTTTCCCTTCTTCCCAAAGCACTCTCCAGATTTAGAGTGAGAAGGAATTGTAGAGGTAATCTAATTTTACAGGAAAAAGTAGCTGACGCATGAGAGGAGAAGGAACCTTACCCGAGGGCACATAAGAAGAGAGTCTTGAATTCCAAATTGGATTTATTTCTAGATTTCTAGATTTACTTCATTGCTTTACTCAAGATTGACTAAACCTCAGTCATGTTTGGAGAAAACAGACTTGAAGTCAGGAAGATAGGAGTTCAAATTTTACTTCAGATACTTTTACTAGTTAAGTGAGCCTGGGCAAGTCATTTAACTTCTTTTGGCTTCATTTTCCTCATCCGTAAAAGGAGAATAATAAAATCCTTGCCTTCACAGGACCACTGTAAGGACCAATTGAGATAACATTTATAAAGCATGCCACAAACCTGTGGTGCTCTCCCACCACCAATGACTGCCCTTTAAGAGTTCCCATTCTACTAGGGTTTACAATGCACAGAAAACTGAAAATAGGGGCAAGCTAAGCGAGCCCTGAGTAGAACACCAGCCCTGGAGTCAGGAGGCTCCGAGTTCAAATTCAGCTTGAAACACTTTAATAATTACCTAGCTGTGTGACCTTGGGCAAGTCACAACAAAAATAAAAACAAACAAAAAAAATGAAAACAGTTCCTGTTTCTAAGGATCCTACATTCTACAGCAGAGTTAATCCATTCATTGTTGTTACTGTTCTAAGAGTCTGTTACAAAACAATTTCAAACAGAAAATGTAACTGGGGACCATTAGTGTCATAATCATTGGTTTCATATTGTAACTAATTTATGATTCAATTATGCTTACTAACAGCTATAGTAATGAGGCCTCTGGATTTCAGATCATCGAAAGCCAAGGAGCCATATTTGTTCTACCTTTCACATGTATGACGGTCTTTCACAAACTCGATGCCCCACAGCCAAACAGGTGTTTGTTCTCCATAATTGGTCATGAAATAGGCCATAAGTGATTGGGCAAGCTTGGACTAGTAGAGAGAGCCCAAGAAGGAAAAAAAAATCAAGAGACCCAAGTTCAAGCCCCTGCTTTGGACCCTTGAAATTGTGTGAACTTCAAACCAATGTCTCCTTCAAAGGTAGAGTGGGAGGAGAACACCCAATGCCCCCCCATCTTTCCTTACAGGATGATTAGGAGGGTGAAGCACAGGAGTGTCTTTGAAGAGCTAAAAGACGCTGTCTAAATATTGGGAATCCTTTTAGAATAATAGTTCTTACACTGGGGATGAGAGAGGGAACTGAGAGGTCATGGAATCCAATATGCTTTTCTAATAAGTAGGGAAACTGAGGTCCAGAGAGTTATATCAATATGTCAAGATCAAACAAGTAAGAGCCAGAGCCAAGATCTGGATCTATAGCCTATGATTTCAATTTATCATCAATTTAACTATGGGAGTGTTTCAGAGGTGTCTTCATCCCACTCTTTCTCAATTGATTGGTGAGGAAACTGGGGCTAGCCTAGGGTCACAAGACAATAAAGGGAAGAAAAAAGATTCATGGGAACCTAGTAGCAAGGATTTGAGACCAGCAGACTTGTTAGGTCTGTGAGTTAGAAGGGATCACAGTTTAGTCCAACCCATACCTAAAAGAAATTTCTGTTACAACTTACTTGACAAGTAGTCATCTAGTTTTTACCCAGTCCTCCAGTGAGGGAGAACTCATCCCCCCCCCCCCAAACAGTCGACTCTCTCTTTGGACAACTCTAATGGTTGGGAAGGTTTTAGTATTGGTTTGACTTGTTTTCCCCAAATATCAAGTCTAAATCTGCCTCTTTCTAACTTAAGCCAATCAACCCATGATGCTCCCAGCTCTGCCCTCTTGGGACCAACCAGAACAGGATGATCTTTCTCTCTTGGGACCACCAAAGCCAACATCCTCTTCACTATATCACCAGACTTTTGTTCAGAAATGAGAATGTAGGGGCAGCTAGGTGGCGCAGTGGATAGAGCACCGGCCTTGGAGTCAGGAGGACCTGGGTTCAAATTCGACCTCAGACACTTAATAATTACCTAGCCATGTGGCCTTGGGCAAGTCACTTAACCCCATTGCCTTGCAAAAATCTAAAAAAGAATGAGAATGTGCTGATGTATTTTGTGCTTCGGAAGATCCATTTGAGTTTTGTTGGACTGCAACTGGGTTAAACAAAATTGACTTTTCTCACCCCTTTAAGAGAAACATACTTTCAAACAGATTTTGCTTTTGATCATTTGGGGGATTCTTTTTTGTGTTGCAAACAGATACTTCTCTATTTGATTTGCAAGAATTGAAGGTTGTAGGTCTCCCCATTTTCCATAGTCTGCATTTTCATTATCAATCAACAAGGGGGAAGAATAGGGAATCTTTGAGCACTGTCCCCTGTAGCAGTAAAAATTGCTTCATAGATCACAAAGTGAGATCTCCAGGGGATTGGAATGGGGGTGGGGAGAGAGCCACTGGGATTTGGTGTGGAGAAAAAGAATGAAATCTGGGGGACTGCAGTCAGAGAGGAGATAGCTTGAGAAAGAATGGCCATTGTGTGGGAAGTCCCCATTGGTGGAGGTGCTGACTCTCCATTTCTAAGGGCCAGAGGCTAAGCATTGCTTATGTGACAGGGAGCTTTCTTCAGACTGGGAACCTAGAGAGGGCAGATTCTAAATGCTGACCTTCCTAATTATAAGCAATCATGATCCCCATTTTTAATTGCATACTAGGAAAAATGATTAGGGAGTTTTGGTCCTTATTTACACATTGATGGTTTTCCCAGCTTCCTTCAAGAACCATCTCAAATCCCAACTTCTTTAGGAGACTTTTCCTGGTACTCCCAATTACTGGTATTGTATCCCAATTTTCACTGTATATGCTACAGACTTAAGTGTGTCTATCTATGTATGAGTGTATGCATATCTACATATATAAGAAAAGGGAAATCATCCTGCCTTGCAAGGTTCTGAGCTTTGTGGTGGGACCACAAAGAGGAAATGGAGTACATTCATTCTCCTTAAGGAGCCTGATATGTAATAACATGGATCAGATGTAAACAAGTAAATTATTTTAAGGAGAGGGGAGACCTAACCATGTTTGTAGTTGCCAGTAGAAAGGAGAGAACCAAGGGAGAGGCTGAAGCAGAGAATCATGATCAATGGAAATCAAGAACCAGGAGCTTTTCTACTCCAATCCTCTCATCATTTACATGAGGAAATTAATGAGCTGGAGTGGTTTACTCAGTTATACAGTGAGTAAATGGCAAAGGTGGGATTTGAACATGGGTCCACTACAAAGCTTCTGAATTGTTCTACTAAGGTCTACTATAGAACATGGCTAAGAGCACCTATGGAGGAGTTAGTCTTAACAGGGACCAGCATTTGAGACCTGCAGGAAGAAGATAGATGGGAGGGGAGGCAACAGGTGAGAGGAGAGGGGCTGCATAGTAGAGGAGTGTCCAGAAAGGAGCTAGCCAGAAGGAAGTCTTCCAGGAAATAGCCTCCATCTTCTCAGTAAGTAGAAGGAGAGGTCATCTCTTGGGAAAGGAGGACATGGGGGTGGAGGTTGGTGCTTGGTTCAGATTGGACAAGATTTGGAACAGCTGTTGTGAGGAGTCAGCTCCGAGAACAGCGAGAGGATTAATGAGCACATGTAAGGGCTTGATTTACTTAGAATATGGAATTAAAAATAAACCAAGTCAGCCTGCATTTGGTGATTTCTTCCAACAGCCCTGAGGGATCCAGAATCATCTTCATCTATATCTAGCCACTGGATCCAGATGACCCTGGAAGTGAAAGTGAGTGTGGGGACTGGGCACAGCTCTGCCTCCCCCTCCCTTCAATCCAATTCACTTGCATGTCATGATATCACCTTCCTGACGTCAAGATCCTCCTTGAGGAGGATGGCCAAACAGCAATCCAGTGCAAATACAGTACTATCTCTCTCCCAAAATGAGACTTATTGGTTTTAACCCACTATGTGAAACCTTTCAAGAAGAAATGTGTTACAGAGATGAAAGCTTCTCACTCTCTCATCTTCTCCCAGGTTTTGACTTCTTCTGGAAGTTGAAGAAATCTTCACCCATACAAGCAAGGAACCAAAGACTGGAAGTTAAGGAGATGCAAAATAAGATTGAAAATGGGAACTTCTGGGGCTACCTGGTGCCATGGATAGAGCACTGGCCCTGGAGTCAGAAGGACCTGAGTTCAAATTCAGCCTCAGACACTTAATAATTACCTCTCTGAGTGGCCTTGGGCAAGCCACTTAACCCCCATTGCCTTGCAAAAAAAAAAACAAACCAAAAAACCTTATTAAAAAAAATTGGAACTTCCTGACAATGAGTGCTGTTCCAAAGTGGAAAGGAATGAACTTTGGGTGAAGTATTGAATTTCCCTCTCCAAAAGTTTTCAGAGAAAGGTGTTTGGCCTCTTATTGGACAAGGTGTGGTAGGGTTATCTTTTCAGTTATGGGCTGGACTAGTTGGTCCATTACCACTTTGAGACTATATGATTCTGTAGAAAATCAACTCTATTCTCAGAAGACCCTACAAGTTCAAGGATCTCTCTGAGGCCTCAATCTAATAGATATCTGATAGCATAATAGACTGTAGAGCTGAGAGGGACATAGAAGTCACATCCAACCTTTTAGTTTTGAGTTATGAATTATTATGAAGAAATATGAAGAAACTGAGGCAGAGATAGGTTAAGTGACTTCATCTGGATCACAGAAGTAGCAAGTAGATGACTTGGGATTTGAACCCAGCTCTTTAGTTTAGCCACCTAGCTGCCTCATTGAGGGAAATATTCTAACATGTTTTATTTATTCCTCTTACCCCCCTCTAAGTGTGAAGAGACTTTCAAGAAGGGGAACCTGGCATGACAACTCTCACTATAAACTTGTAAACTGGTGTTTTGGTTTTGAAACCATTTCTTAAAGCAGGATCAGACTTATTGCTGCTGGCTTGGACAACTCAAAACAAGAGATAAGAGGAAGCCAGGCACTGGCAAGGATCATGCTATGTTGAATTACTCTCTCCCCTGAACATCAAAATATTCCTTAGTGGCCAACCAAAGGGAAGACCTTCATGGTGAATCCCACTGAGAAATTAGAGAAAACATGTAGAAAAAAAAAGTCTTTCAAAGATAAATTCTTCTAAATATGCCAGCATTCACAATGATGCTATGGAGATAGGTTTGCCTAGTTCCTCAATGCATTGGTGTTCTTCCAAGAAGAGGTTTCAGAACATGGTACAATCAAGGAAGAAGTCCATTTTAAGATAATGATAAGAAAAAGAGTTTCAGAGTCAAAAGAACTTAACTAGACTGTCTAGTACCTGAGTAGACTCTCCTCCCCACCCCCACTCCCCAAATCCCCTTCAGGTGGTCCTTCCATGAGATCTTCACTACCTTCCAAGACAGCCCACTCCCGTTTGAGCCATTCTAAGAGTTCCGAAGTCCTCCCCCTCCCTTACATCAGGTCTAGCTATCTCTCTACTTATTCCAACCTGCTGTTAGCTCTGCCCTCTGGGACTGAGTAAAACAATCCTTCTTTGATAGGACAGCATTGTTATCCTACCTTCAATCCTGTCTTCTCTTCTCCAGGTTTGCTATTGTTTTTCAGTTGCTTCAGTAAGTTGACTCGTCATGACCCTATTAGTCATCTCCAATTCCTTTGACCAAGATGTATTTCTATGAAATGGAATACATTCCCTTTCTCAGCATATCCTCTGGCTTTTTTCTCAAATCCGGTGGCTAGAAATGAGCATATGCAGATATGGGCTGACCGCAGCAGACAACAATGCCACTGTCACTTATCCTGGATCTTGGATACCATGCAGACTAATAACTGTTCCACCATTGATATTTTCGATTATGGAAGCCACAAAAGAAAAGGAACACGGTCTTTGATGTCAAGGTGCCCACATTGTAATTGAGGGAGTGGATATTATTAAATTCAGTCCATTGTCTTCATTGGACTTGTTCTAGTCCTGTCCTTGGACATGTCCAGTGGACTAGCACATGATAGAAACTTAGTGATTGTGACTGCTAGCTTTTGTTCTGAGCTTCAGGTCATCCAACTTAGGTCTTATCTAAGTCATTAATTAAAAATCTTAGATGTTCATTGACTTCCTCCTAAATTTGACTCCCTCCAGATTTCCCTATTTCTGTTTCCAGCTGCCCAAGTTCTCAACTTTGTGACCATCTTGATTTTCCACATTCTCCCTCAACCCTCCATATCCTAACAGTAGGCAGATCTCATTCATTCTCCTTTCCCAAATTAATAATATCTGGTCACCTCTTTCCCAAATCTTTTTTCCATTCAATTGCAAAATCTTCCTAAATGTAGGTTTGACAAGACCACTGCCTTGCCTCCATATCTTCAGCAGCTCCCAATTGCTTCTAAAAGAAATAAAAAATTTCAGCTTGCTGTTTAAGATTCTCCATAATCTGGTCCAAGTTGAATTTTTAGGTTGATCTCCCACTGTTCCCTTCAGTTCTGACCCAATCCAGTAATGTGTATGAATCCCAGGCTCAGCATTCAATTTCTCTTTGTGCCTGTGCACAGTTGACCCCTTTCTCAGATTCCTTAGGGATTCAGCTCAGATGTCATTTCTACTACAAAGTCTTTGCTGATATCCCCAAGTTTTCTCCCTCCTCAAAATACTTTGGTTTTGCTTTTCTATTGATAAGTTGTTAGAATGGGAGCAGATTATAAACTCCTTGAGGGCAGGAATTCTTTAGTTGCTCACTAGAATTTCCAGTCCCTAGAAAAGCAATTCAGGAAAATGTATTAAGCAACTAGATAATGGAGCTCAGCACATAGCAAGCATTTAATAAATACTTGTTTTATTGAGTTGTGTTAATTAAGCACTTTTTGAGGCATATCTTGAAGGTTGAGAAGAAAGCAACATAAAAGAAAATTAAAGGATGGTGTCTAAGAAAGAATATTGAAGATGAGTTATTTCAAACCCTTCCACTCCCTGATCTCCCGCATCAGATCAGTTCCATTCTCCACACCATTCCATCCATCACTCCCATCTCTAATTGTCCTCACCCTAACTCAAGGTTTCCTAGTCTTCTCATCTATATTCTTTTTTTTTTTTTAGGTTTTTGCAAGGCAAATGGGGTTAAGTGGCTTGCCCAAGGCCACACAGCTAGGTAATTATTAAGTGTCTGAGACCGGATTTGAACTCAGGTCCTCCTGACTCCAAGGCCAGTGCCCTATCCACTGCACCACCTAGCCACCCCACAGTTCATCTGTATTCTTTCAATGTTCTCTTTAACTGGCCCCTAATCTCCAGCCTCTTCTGCCTCAATTCAAACCAACCCAACAAACCAAGTGCCATTCTATATGTAAGATAGGTACCAGGGATAAAGAGACCAAAAATAAATAATTGATGGCCTCTGTCCTGAAGGAGCTTATATTCTAGGGAGGGGGCAGGGGAGGACTAATAGAGAAATCTGGAAGAGCACCTTGTAGGAGATGGTACCTTAGCTGAGCCTCAGTAGATAAGAGGTAAGATGGAGGGCATTCCAGACAGAGGTGATCATGCAGGAGAGATAGATTGGAGTGATATGAGGAGGGTTTTAAATGCCCAACAGGAATTTGCTTTTATCCTAGACATGATAGGAAGTCACTGAAACTTTTCAGAAAGGCAGTGACATACTTAGATTTCCACTCTTTTCTATGCCATTTTCAGATGTTTTTTTTTTAATCTACAGATTGGATCCCATCAGAAACCTTCAGTAGCGCCCCTCTGTCAGCAGTATAAAGTCCAGAGGCCTTAGCCTGTCTTTAAAAGACCCTCTCCACACAATCTATCTCCAACCTTCATCATGGGACAGGCTATTTAGGTGCCCATTTCTTAAAAGCTAATTTCCTGTTGCCAGGATAGAAGCTATGGTCAAAATAATCTGTTTATTCATTTTCATAATTCAGTGGGAGAATTCCATCTGCTCAATTCTTCCTATTTTAAAAGCTATTTCAAAGGTAAGTGGGTTTACCTTGAAGAAACTTATCTTAGCCATTGGCTTCAAAAGCAGGCAGAGCAACCTTCCTGGGAGACTGAAACCTCCGGCTAGTCTACCCCAAGGTCAACACTGTTTCTCATGAGCCCATCTCCCAGGTCTGTTCAGTCAAAGAGGGACAGCCCAGTTCAGGAATGTCAACTGTCTAAATGAAAACCCTTGATAACAAAGTTTCCATCAGATACACAGTTTACAAAGATCTTTGGGCTAGGGAGAAGACCTTCCTCCTGCATAGGAGGGAGAAGGGGAGACTGAAGAAAGCTCCTTTCAGATATTTAAAAACCTGGTCATATGGAAGAGAAATGCGATGACTTTCTCTTGGCCCCAGAGAGCAGAACTAGGAGCAGTGGGTGGAAATCACAGAGAGGCAAATCTGAAAGCCCTGTGGAAATGTGAGTCATGGATAACTACAGAATGACAAAACCTCAGAGACCAACTGGTCCAACCCATACCTGTCAGTCTATCAGACAAGTAGCATTTATTAAACCTAGCTGGGTCTTGTGCTAAGCAGTTGGCGATACAAAGAGAGGCAAAAAACAGCCCTGACCCTCAAGGAGCTCCCAGTCTAAAGAGGGAGACATTAGCAGTAAGGGACAATGGGGAAGGCTTCGATAGCAAAGGTAGATGATGGTGGTACTTTTAAGGAAGCCTGGTAAGTCAGAAGGTGATGAAGAAGAAGGGTGTCACAGACATGGGAAATGGGAAAATGTTCAATGTTGGGAGATGGATGGAGATCAATGTCACTGAATTGAAAGGAGAGGAGTGAAGTATGATAATACTGAAAAGGTAGGAGGAGGCAAGCTGTCAAGGGTTTTGTTTGCCAGGGGATTTATATTTGATCCTGGAGAAGAGATTTGAGGTGGAGAGTCCCAACTGCAGACTATTGCCATAGTCCAGGGATGAGAGGGTGAGGGTGTAGACCAGGGTAATGACAGTCTTAGAGGAGCGAAGGGGACTTATTCAAGAGATGTTAGGAAAATAAAAGCTGGGGGGACTCGGCACCAGATGATATTGGGGGTCAGGGGAGATGAGAGAGTGTGAGGAGTCAAGGATGATGCTTCTGTCATGAGCTTGGCTGAGTGGGACCATGGTGGTACCCTAGATAATAAGATAATTTTAGAGGTGTTGAAGGTTTAGGAGAAAAGAGGAGTTTGGTCTGCTAGAGAAATCTTTGTTTTATAACAGATCTAACAAGGGGTTATCCAACCTTTGTCTGAGGACCTCTGGTGCAAAGGGATCCAGGACCTTCGGATGCCATTTTTGGATGGGGTCAAAACCTGAGTTTTTGTAACCCCTCCCCCAACTTGCTCTTGGGTCTTTCTCTTATGGTCTAGCAGAACAATTTGAACCCCATGTTTAACTCCGTTCAACAACCCTTCAACTCTCAAGTGAGATAATATGTGTACAATGCGTCGTCAGGATCAATGCAGGGGAATTCCTGAGGTTCTTAGCACACAGTAGGTATTTGATAGATGGACAGACTGATTGAGAGAGAGATAGATGATGGATGGATAAATATAGATCAGGCTTATATAAATATTAGATATTATTATTTTATTTGTTGACATTATGCCCCACCCCACTCACATCACCCCAGTCTTCATTTTTCCACATTAAATATCCTGTTCTTTCAAATATTCCTCCCCATCATATTCTCACTCTATGAACCATAACCAACAGCTTCCTCAAAGCTACTATTCTCAAATAAATTTCTATTCCTTCAATGGAGGAAAAACTTCATAATAGTCCAAGGCATGGAATGGGTTGTCTGGGAGGTGTGAGCTTTCCTTCCCTCCCTGCCCCGAGATTTTCAAACAAAGGGGAAGGAAAGGGAATAATCATTTAAAAAGTCCCTGCTGTATGTATGAAATGCCTTCACAAATATGTCATTTCAATCTTGTTATTCTCATTTTATAGATGGCCCAATGAGATGAAGAGTCTTGCCCAGAGTGACAAAACTCGTGAATATCTAGGGCAGGCTGTTTGATTTCCTATCACAAGGGTCTGGTGGTTATTCTTCCCGCACATGACACAGCCCCTGTGCGTATACTCACACACACATCTGTCCCTCAATCTATCATCTTTCTATCTGTGTTATTTTCCCATTAGAATATGGGAAACAGGAAAATTAATTATTTTTGAGGATTTCACTTTTGTCCTTGTCTTGGTATACAGTAGGTATTCTATAAGTGCTTATTGAGTAGAAAAGCAGATGGCAGAGAAGAAAGTCATTTACATTTCTCAAATACTAAAGGGATGTATAAAATACTTCTGGGAACCAGGGAATACAAAGACCAGAAAATGAAATGGTCCTACTCTGTAGGGATTTACATTCCAGTAGGAACCGCCAGGCCTCATCCAAGAGGGGTTCATTGATATTAGTGGGACTGGAAGTCCTGTGGCTTCAGATTGAGCTGGAGGAGATATCTGTGAACAAGAGGCCCCCAATCGTGTGTAGGTGGCTGCCTACTTCACCTATGCATAAGGCCAGCCCCTGGCCTACACACCAGAGAGAAGAACAACAGATGGGCTTCAGCCAATGTCTCCATGCTCCAGCTGTTGTTCTCAAGAAGCATGCTCCTGATAAGGGAAGGCTGGTGTTTTGCCTAAAGTGTTCATTCTGGCATGGGGGAGCCTCCTACCCAACTATCATGCCCATCATCTGCTCTCATCCTCTGCCCCAGGGCCTGAACCGAAACAAAAAGCAAAAAACTAAAAGCCCATCGAGCCAAAGTTTCTCATCCCTTCTGGGTTCTGAATCACCCTTTCCCTCGGGTCTCCTCCAATGGGTCATGATGACAGGTCCTTTTAAGGACCATGCCTACTGATTCAGGGGACCCCCCCAAAACTCACCAGGCCTTGAATGGGGCCTAAGGGATGGATTCCCTCTGTAGGCCAAGAACCACCGCTAAAGTTCAGTGAGATCCATCCCCAGAAACTTGGGGACCAGGGGACAAGGTAATTTTTTAGTCACTGAAGCTCAAGAAGACTAGCTTCTAAGGGATAGGGAGATGGAGGTAGGTTAACCTTAAGAAAAGAGACCCTCTGCTCCCATAATACTGCAGCTCTTTGCAAGATAATCAGGATCATGGGAGCCCTCGGAGGGGTTCAGAGAAGACCCCTTCCTGCCTTCGCTTCAAAGCCCCTTTCTCTTCTGGGCCTGACCCAAGCCCTGCTCCCCCTTGTCCAGGTAACTCTATCCAATCCCTGAGGGCTCCCGCCCACCTCCCAGAGCATCATTCCAAGTATTACAGTGATGTCAGTGCCTTCTGGCTCCCGGCCTGCAGCCCACGCTTTCCTCCATGGACAAAAATGCTTCAATTCTTCTAATCCCGTCCTCTTTCATGTCCGCAGTTTCTCTCTCCAGTACCCCCCCACCCCCCAGCTTCCGGTTTCTCCTTGACGTCTGTCTTTGCACAAACTGGAGACAAATTGGAAGAGGGGTAAGGGAGGCTGGTGACCAGAGCTCCTCCAGACATGAAGTCACAACAATTGGGAATTGGAGAGGACCTTAGGCAGCACGTTTCCAAACCCCAAATTTTCATAGGTTTATAGATTTAAAGCAAAAATATTTTATAAATGAGGAAATTGACTGGTTAATCAACCTATCATAAAGTTATATATTTAGAACTAGAAGTTCAACATTTCTCCTTTCACAAGATTTGCCCAAGGTCACACAGCTAGTGTCACAGGTGATACATCTAATAACATACAGGGCCTGGAGTCAGGAAGACCTGAATTCAAATCCAGCCTTAGACACTTACTAGCTTTATGACTCTGGGTCACTTTATCCTGTTTGCCTCAGTTTCCTCATCTGTCAAATGAACTGGGAGAAGGAAAGGACAAACCACTCCAGTATCTTTGCCTAGAAAAATCCCAGATGGCATCATTTAGAGTTGGACACAACTGAAAAATAACTTTTGAAATCATAATTTGGCATTCTATTGGCTATTCCAAGCTGCCATCTTTGGGTAATCATGAAGAATGAGTTTTATAGGCCTTAAAGAACTACATAAATGTGAATATTATTATTATTTATATGATTTAATTTTTAAAAAAGAAAAAATATGTATTCTCCTCTACCCCTACTATTCCGACCCAAAGTACTAAGCAGTTGACTATAGTTGACTCCTTAGAAAAGTCTGGGGGCTCCCCAACTCTGAAAGGAAGGTATGTTGGGAGGAGGGGCACCTCTTCATTTAGGTAACTGGGTTACATACCATGGGGATCCAGCCTCCTCCTATGACATTGTTTGTTGTTTTGACGGGTTCCTGTTTCTTTTCCTTTCCCAGACTGAGTATTTAAATGCCGCCTCCCCCCCACCCCGAACCAAGAGTTGGGACAAGATTTTCCTGCCAATTTGGATTTTCCATATTTTGAATTTGGGTGGGGGGAGGACAGGAAGGGAAGGTCCCTAGGAGAGATGGCACCCAGAAAGAGAACTCTTCATGAAATACCCGAGTTATCTGATGAGGGAGGTCAATGTATTAACAATGAGAGAGGAGTAGGTGGAGAGAGAGTTTGGCAACTAGATACCTATAGAATGTGTAATAGAGAGATGAAACATAGATGAGGTGGCCCTTTCCATTTTATTTTTTAAATATGCACTTTAAGTTTCACCTCTGAGGTGGAAGAGGGAGGGATTTTCTCTATGAGAAGTCTTCAAGAGTTGGCTTGCAGCCAAAGGCCCTGAGTTCAAATCCTGATCCTCCTTACTCATATAACCTCACCTTCTTTGGACCTTCATTTCCCCTATTATGAAATGAGAAGTATTGGACTAAATGGGTTCCAAGGTCATTTTCAGCCCTCGATCTATGATCCCATAATCTTATGATCTCAAAATTCAGGGAATTGAACCAGCTGACCTCTGAGGGTCCCTTCCAACTTCAGATCTATAGACATGAGGCAACGGAGGGACGCAGTGGAAAGATAACTGGACGCCGGATACTTACTGAGTCTCCTTGGGCAAGTTACTTAACCTCTATTTCCCTCATCTGTACAGTGAAGGGTAATAATCGTATCTCCCTTGCAAGGTTGTTGTGAGGCCCCAATAGCTAAAATTGGTAAAGTGTTTTGCAAACGTTAAAATGCTCTACAAAGGCTAACTCTCTGCAATCTAGTGACAGGAGAAGTCCTGAGCTCTAGGTACTTTCTGGCTCTAAATCAAAGACCTTATAAGTCAATTAACTCCTGGCTTCCACCTTTATAAAATAAGGGCCTTCTGCTCTGAGACCTCTTTTTGCTCTAAATCTATAAATCTAAGGGACCTCTAAGTTTCTTTTTCATTTTACATCCTTTAAGTGGACTCAGGGTCCCTTGAGTTATATGGAGCACTAAAGAATAGTCCATACAAAGAGACAGAACTCATAAATTACAAATAAGATAATTTTTAAGAGTCAGAATACAGTCTATAGCATCATGGAAAGGACTGAGATATACTGTGAAGTCCAATCACCAAGTCACTTAACGTCTCGGCCTCAGTTTCCTCATCTCAAAATGGAGCTGGCCCTTGTAGGACAGAGCTCCAAAGGATTATTGTGAGATTTGGCGAGCCGAGGGATGCACAAGGCTTTGAAAACTTTAAAGGAACTTATGGATGTTAGCATACATTCCTATTAATTGCAATCAATTCCATTTGATAAATGTTTAAGAGCCTCCTACATGTGGTATTGAAAATACAATGTCCTTGAGGAAAAGTGATGTCTCACTTTTACTTTGTATCTCCAATGTCTGACATGATGTCTGACAAATAGTAGGTGTTTAATTAATGTTCGGTGATTCATTGATTGACTTTTATGATTCACTTACTATCTGAGATGAGAACCACTAGCCTTTGCCCTCCTAGAGAGGAGTCTAAACTGGGGCTTCTGAACTATTCCCAGACATAGAGAAGACAGGATGGGGGGGGGGGTTGGAGCACAAAGAAGATATTCATTGTGTGTGTTTGTGTGTGTGGGGGGAGATCCCCTTTATTTGCAGGTCAGGAAAGACATTACCTTATGGTGGTTCAGGCACCTGAGCTAAATCTGAAAAGAGACATGGAGATGAGCACATTCTAAGTGGCAGACAAGATGAGAACAGCTGGGAGTCTGCTTCATCAGAATGAAGTCATGAAGGCCAATCCCAGGAAGGACTTCAAATCAGGCCGAGAAGATGACATTTTAATCGAGGAGCGATAGTGAGCCAGAGAAGGTTCCTCAGGGAAGTGATCTGTGTATTAGGAAGATTATTTTGACAGGAGTGAAGAGTGAGGAGAGAGACTAGAGTGAGAGGTGACAGAGGTATAAATCAGGGTGGTGGCTCTATGATAAGGGAAGAGATGGAGAGAGAATATGGAGGCAGAGCTGACAAGATTTGGCAACTGATTGGATGTGAAGGTAAGAGAGAAGAGAGCCATATCTCAGAGATTTTGAGCCATCAGGAAATCTTTCCTGATTCCTCCTGAAACCCAGCTGCTGGCATTATCCTTTCCTCCCACCTTCCCCTCCTTGTATTTCACCACCTTGTGTTTATTCAGTTACATGGGATGTCCCTAAAGTCTTAGTGCAGTTTTAACTTGTCTTCTCCATTAGAATCTAAGCTCCTAAAGGGCAGGAGTTATTGGATTCCTTGTATCTGTATCCCTAGCACCTGATAGATGCTGAGTGCATAGAGTCTAGACTTGGGGGCTGGAAGACAGAGCTTCATAACCCACTTTAGTCACATGCTAAGCTTGTAAGAATTTTTTTGGCTTTAGGTATTTCCCTCGCAGAATGAAAGGAATTGGTGGCCTCTAAGGCCCCTCCCAGATCTAAAATCTGTGAGTCTGTCATCAGAAAAACCCATCTGTTGATTGAGAGGCTACCATCTTCAATCCTGTAGAATGGGATGATCTGTGGAGGGGCCAGGGCTGGCATTTCTCTGGTGCTCAGACATGATGGAGACTTGCCCAACCTGCTTGTTCTCTAAGTCAGAAGTGATGAATGAAGGGAAACTCCACCCTAAAGGACAGCTCTGGTGAGGGACTATGTCCAAATCCTACACCCCAGTCCCTAAGCTGGTGATTTGCACCTGATCAGCCTCCTATTGGCCAGTTCCTCATCACACCTGGATATGGGTAGTATAGGCTGAGAAAATGCAAATTCTCTGAGGAAAAATGAAGTCTCATTTTTATTTTGTATTTCCAGTGTCCATTACAATGTCTGACAAATAGTAAGTGTTTAATGTTTGTTGATTCATTTATAGGGCAGCTAGGTGGTGCAGTGGATAGGGCACTGGCCTTGGAGTCAGGAGGGCAGGAGTTCAAATCTGACCTCAGACACTTATTAGCTGTGTGACTTTGGAAAAGTCACTTAACCCTGACTGCCTCACATCTAGGGCCATCTCCAGTTATCCTGATTCGTATCTGGTCACTGGATCCAGATGTCTCTGGAGGAGAAAGTGAAGTTGATAACTTGGTGTCACCTCCCTGATATCATGGTCTTCTTTGGAAAATGAAAGACAAAGGGCAGCTAGGTGGGGCAGTGAATAGAGGACCATCCCTGGAGTCAGGAAGACCTGAGTTCAAATCTGACCCCAGACATTTAATAATTACTTAGTCCCATTTCTCATGAGCCCCCCCATCCCACGTGTTCCTCTAATAATGATCAGTAGTGATTACCTTCCAATAGAATTTTAACCAGTTCTGTTCAAAATATCAATTAACCAGTTAACATCAATTAACTTTTACAAAGGGACATTTGCTAAGAAGATATAACAAGGGTGTGTTTTTTCCTGTTTTGATTTCATTTTTCTTTCACATGATTAATATGGAGCTATGTCATGGTTATACATGTATATTGCTTTCTGTCGGGGTGGGGGGAATGTGAAACTCATAACCTTGCTAAAAAATGATTGTTGAAAAGTATCGCTGTATGTAGGTGGAAAAATAAATAAATAAACCATCAAGAAAATAGGACAGAAACACAGGCCTCTACTCACTCACTCAATCCCTGAAGAGAGTGAACTCCAATAAGGAAGTTGCTACCATCATTCCCTCCCAACTCCCATATTCTAGGATTCTTCTGGTTGTGGTATTACCACCAATGAACTATTTGCCCCCTTGCAGATAGGATATGGTGCTTTGCCTTTTGTGTTGGGTTGGGTTGGTTCCCTGCTGAGCTAAGTCAAACAGATCACTCCTTAGAGTTACAGACAACTACTGGAAGACTCTACTATGAACCCCAATTGTTGAATCTCTAGTGATTCAACTTACAAATCAGAATCTGGTCCATTCCATTTCTGTTTTTTTAGGGGTTTCTTTTAAGGCAATGGAGTTAAGTGGCTTGCCCAAGGCCACTCAGTTAGGTTATTATTAAGTGTCTGAAACTGGATTTGAACTCAGGTTCTCCTGACTCCAGGGCCAGTGCCTCTATTCACTGCACCACCTAGCTGCCCCCTCCATTCCATTTCTGATGCTCATTCACCTAAGATCAGGAAAAAAACAAACATACTGAAAAGAAGACAGCTGAGCCATGTGTTCATAGCCACATGGTGACCAACTGAGAGAAAAAGCTCAAAGGGTCTCCTCCAGTGGAGACTCAAAGTCATTCCTCCTTCTCTTCACTCTAAAGTCATAAGGGAAGAGAGAGAATTTTTTTCTTTTTCAAGTTCTTTGATTGTTTATTCATTTCTGACTCAAAAGAACCAAGGAAGGGAGGAAGAACCTCTTAGAGTTAGAGGAAAGTTAATAAAACATTGACTTTGCTTGGAGAGAGGAAGGGTCCCTCTAGCACCTGCAAGTGGACTCATCAAAAACTCCATGTGGATAAAGACTAGGCAGAGAATTTCGAACAAGCTCTTAGGCCTGGGTTTTCATTGACTAGTCCTCTATTATATTCATTTGACTTACTTCATGTAATTGAGTGAAAAAAATGTTTTTTTTTTATTTTCAAGTATTATGTAAAGATGAAATATTGGAAATACCAATTCTATTCTCATTTCAGAAATCCTGAGTGAAATACAACATGATATCAACCCTCTGGGTTTCTACAGCTCACAGTTTTATTTCACCTTAAAGATTCCTGAAATGTACCCCTCCCCAATCTATCAGATTAGTGTCACAAGTGTCCTGTAAAGCAGTGTGTTATAGTGGAAAGAGTTCTGATCTTGAAGTCAAGAAAACATGGGATTGACTCACTTGTCATGGGTAAGCCATCTTACTTCTTTGAACTTCTGTTTTACCACCTGGACAATGAGTTGCTCTAAATCTTTTATTCCTATGAGGTGGGGACCTATGAGCTTAAACATCAGAGCAAAGAATTAACTGGTACCCCAGTTTCTCAGTTCTGTACTTAAAAGATGCTCAGGACCTATCCACAAAGATGCTCAGGACCTTTCCACAAAGATGCTCAGGACCTTTCCACAAAGATGCTCAGGACCTATCCACAAAGATGCTCAGGACCTATCCACAAAGATGCTCAGGACCTATCCACAAAGATGCTCAGGACCTATCCACAAAGATGCTCAGGACCTTTCCACAAAGATGCTCAGGACCTGTCCACAAAGATGCTCAGGACCTGTCCACAAAGATGCTCAGGACCTATCCACAAAGATGCTCAGGACCTTTCCACAAAGATGCTCAGGACCTTTCCACAAAGATGCTCAGGACCTATCCACAAAGATGCTCAGGACCTGTCCACAAAGATGCTCAGGACCTGTCCACAAAGATGCTCAGGACCTGTCCACAAAGATGCTCAGGACCTATCCACAAAGATGCTCAGGACCTGTCCACAAAGATGCTCAGGACCTGTCCACAAAGATGCTCAGGACCTATCCACAAAGATGCTCAGGACCTGTCCACAAAGATGCTCAGGACCTGTCCACAAAGATGCTCAGGACCTATCCACAAAGATGCTCAGGACCTATCCACAAAGATGCTCAGGACCTTTCCACAAAGATGCTCAGGACCTTTCTACCTGTTCTTTCTTGAGGTATAGGGAAAACGGGCAAGGGAAAGGCATTGCCATTTTGAATATGGATTCTTTTCCTCTTTCTTGGATACCTTCAAGGCATAGGTCTAAGCATATGCATATTTTAGTGACTTTGGAGGCATAATTCCAAATTGTTTTCCAGGATGACCAAACAGATTCACAACTCTACCAACAGTGAATTATCACTGTTTTCTTGCAACCTCTCCAGCATTTTGGTCTTTTTTTTTTGTTATTTTTGCTAATTTGATGGGAGTGGAGGAGAACCTCAGAATTGCTTTGATTTATATTTCTTTAATTATTAGTGATTTAGAGTACTTAAAAAATATGGCTGCTGATAACTTGGATTTTTTCCTTTAAAAACTACTTACTCAGGGGTTGCTAGGTGGTGCAGTGGATAGAGTACCGGCCCTGGCATCAGGAGTCCCTGAGTTCAAATCCAGCCTCAGACACTTCTAGCCGTGTGGCCTTGGGCAAGCCACTTAACCCCACTGCCTTGCAAAAAAAAAATAATAATAAAACAACGGCTTACTTATATCCTTCCACCATTAATTTACTAGGGAATGATGTTATAAATTTTAATCAGTTCTTTGTATATCTTCAATATGAGCTCTTTATCAGGGAAACTTGATGCAATTATTTTTTCTAAATTACGTGTTTTTCTTCCAATTTTAATGGTATAGTTTTTCCTTTTTCTATAAAAAAAACTCTTAAATTTTATATAATAATTGTCCATTTTTTCAGCATCCTATGTTGGTGAATAAACGTAACCCTGCCCCTTGATTCAGGAAGGGCAAGTGTTTCTTGCTCCCAAATTTTTTGTGATGTTATTGGGTTTTTTTCTTTTTAGGTTTTTGCAAGGCAAACGGGGTTAAGTGGCTTGCCCAAGGCCACACAGCTAGGTCATTCTTAAGTGTCTGAGACTGGATTTGAACCCAGGTCCTCCTGACTCCAGGGCCGGGGCTTTATCCACTGCGCCACCTAGCCGCCCCCCGTGATATTATTGTTTTTTAACATTTAAATACTACATGCATTTGGAGCTTCTCTTGTTACATGTTGTGAGATGGTGATTCACAGTGAATTTCTTCCAGACTGCTTTCCAGTTTTCCCCACAGTTTTTACTGAAATCAGTCCCTGCCTCTGGAGTGGAGGTCTTTGGACTTATTGAACACTAAGCTATTATATTCATTTGTATGTCATACATCTTAGCGGTTCTGCTGATCAACCTATTTTTTAACCAGCACCAAATAGTTTTCATGATTATAACTTTATAGTCAAGAAATATTTTAATAGATTAAATTTGTCCTTCTTCACCTAATTATGTTGGCCACACAGGCACAGTCAAAATCAAGACAGAAGTTTCAAGAATAATATGGATAATTCCAGTGAAACACCTAGCATGACACCATTTGACTTTCTCCTTTGGTCCAACTCATTGGATGACTCTCTACCTCTCTGGTTTCTATAGAGACAGTGGTAGAGTTAAGATTATAGCAGTATGACCTCAGTGAGGCCTGGACATATCCTTGGATTCTTGGCCACTTTTATTACATATTTCTCTTTGACAGTCATACATGCCTTGTTCTCTAGGTCTCATCAGAAACCCCAGAGCTCCCTCCTTTTCCTTATGGACATCATCTAGATCTCATAAACTGGCTACTCAATTTTTCTGTGCATTATAGAATGTATCTGCAATATTGGTCATAGCATTTTTTTCTTTTTTTTTTTAGGTTTTTGCAAGGCAATGGGGTTAAGTGGCTTGCTCAAGGTCACACAGCTAGGTGTCTGAGGCTGGATTTGAACTCAGGTACTCCTGACTCCAGGGCTTGTGCTCTATCCACTGTGCCACCTAGCTGCCCCTGGTCATAGCATTTCAAAACTGGTTCCTGCTTGAGCATGCCAGAATATAGGCCAGACCCCCATGCACACAGGACTCATACACCGTATCCCAGCACATCCAGATTGTGTGAACTAGAACTACCTTACACAGAACTGATTCTCCAGCCCATTCTTCCAGGAGGGCTGTAATCTCCCAAATGGAGCGCTCACTCTCTCTCTCTCTCTCTCTCTCTCTCTCTCTCTCTCTCTCTCTCTCTGGTCTCTCTCTCTTCTGTCTCTGTCTCTCTCTTTTTCCTCTCTGTCTCTCTGTCTGTCTCTACCATCTCTGTCTCTCTTCTTACTCTGTCTCAGTTTCCTCTTTTGTGAGATAAGAAGGTTGACCTGGATGCTTTCTGCTATCCGAGTCTGTGCCTCCCCTATACAAGCAGACATCCTGCTGTCTCTCCTGAATCCTTTCACACAACTCCTCTGACTTTCCAGTTCCTACAGAACTTTAACTTTCAACGTCAGATCATCATCCCTGCTCTTACTTGTGCCATCTCATACCCATGATATCTGGCTTCCAGCTTCTTAGGCCGCAGTCACTGACTTTGGGGGTGTGACCCCCAAAGTTCTTTCCATTCCTAATGCAAGTAAAACCCTGGAGGTGACAGTTGTCATCAGCTTTTTGACTTAGGGGTGCGAGGCTCCTTAACGGTCCAGTCCGTTCCTTTGTCAGAAGAGGCTAATACTAAGAGAGGGGAAGGTACTTCCCTCAAAACCTCTTATTTACATCCTAAGATATCCCCTTCTTCCAGGTGAAGAAATATCCCTAAGACATGACCAGGGCTGATACCTGTTCTGGGTAATCTCAATGGGGGCCTGGATATCAGACTAAGGAAGTAAGTGGAGGCTGGGGTGGGGTTGGGTAGTTATGGTAGAAAAAGCATTGAAGTCAGTGGTCCTGGTTTAGAATTATTACAAGCTCTGTGACCAGTCATTTCCTTCTCAGGGTCTTTATTTTCTCATTTTTACAGACTAGTGATGGGTTTCGAACTCAAAAAGAAACAGGGGCCATTAACCCACACATAAGGATCCCTGCAAGTCCCATATTGGCAGTTTTATAATATCTCATTAGTCACGTTTTATTGAATTTTTATTTATTGAATTAAATATTTTCCAATGACATTTGAATTCGATTTGGGTCATACTCAGAGGTATTGGAATAGATGAGTTCTAACTCTAAATCCTAAAGTCCTCTAGCAATATCCCAAACGGGGATCCTGGCTTCACCATTTTGGTTCAATTCGATTCAGTTGTATGCCCAGTGTACATAAGACATTAGGCTAAGGACTGGCTAGGACGTGCCTCACTTCACAGAAAGTCATCAAGATTTACTCCATTTGAACTGAAAACACAGAAGTATCTTATAGTGAATTTATTTTTAATCATCAACAAGGATTTTTTAAGACCTCACCTGTTTTATATAAATTTAGATTTTCAATAGAAAGCGGTTCTTCCTTTCCCTGAGCAATTAAAAAAAAAAATGAATGCAATTAAAATCTTAAACCACCCTCACCACAACTCGTATCTCTAAGAGAGTGGGAGATCTGGAACTGGATATACAGGTTGTCCCAAAAGTCTTAGTGTAGTTTAAAGCAGTTGATCACTTACAAAGTCTTACTGTAGTTTTAATTGCTCAAAATTCTAAAACTTTGGGGACACACTTTGTACTAACCTAAACACCTCAAAAATAGATATTTTTCAACCCCAGGATCTGTCAAGAAGTTCATACTGAATAAAAACTTGTTTGTTTGAAATGACTGATTGGGATTCAAAGGGTTTTTTTAAATTGTTGTTTGAATTTTACCATTTTCTCCCCTAATCTGGCTTCCCTCCCCTCACCCCACCCCCGAAGGCAGTCTGATAATCTTTACATTGTTTCCACGCTATGCACTGATCCAAATTGAATGTGTTGAGATAAAAAATCATATCCTTGAAGAAAAAATAAAATATGAGAGAGCAAAATTACAAAATAAGATAACATTTTTTAAAAATTAAAAGTACTAGTCTTTGGTCTTTGTTTAAACTCCATAATTCTTTCTCTGGACACAGATCATATTCTCTGTCACAGGTCCTCTAAAATTGTCCCTGGTTGTTTCACTGATGGAATGAGCAAATCCATTAAGGATGAACATCACCCCCACGTTGCTGGGGATTCCGGGTTTTGACTCCTCCTCTGTCACAGCCTTGCTGTGTGACTGGTGGTGGGTTTCAAACTCAAATAGCAACAGGGACTACTAACCACACATAAGGATCCCCGCAACTTCCATATTGGCAGTTTTATCATGTCATATTATCCATGTTTTATTGAATTTTTATTTAATTAAATATTTCTCAATAACATTTTAATCTGGTTTGGGCCACACTTGGGAGTATTGTGGGCCAACATCACTTTGAATTAGATTATAATAATCTGAGCTAAAATGGACATCAGAGATCTTCTATGATCTCTTCATTTTACCAGAGAAGGAAATTGAGGCCCACACTGGGGAAGATTTGCTCAAAATTATTTTGTACCATAGTAACAGATCTTTTGTGGAAATGAGCTTGAATTTCATTAGTACAGAGAAAGCACAGAAAGAAACCCTCCATTCCCAATATAGATCAGCACCTGCTCTCCAGTCTCAGAGAGTTGTTGGGAGCATTAAATAGATAAATGACTTGGCCAGGGTCATACAGTCAGTTTGTATCAGAGGTCACACTTGAACTCAGGTCTTCCTGACTCTAAGGTTAGCCGACCATGTGCACTGATCAGTCACTGATGAACAGGAAGACAAGGACAGAGAATGTTCCTGAAAGTTGGCATATAAGACAAATGTTAGAGGTAGCATTGTCCTTTTCTACAGATGAGAAAAAGTGACTTCCTCAAGGTCACACACTCAGCATGGAGGGATCTGAGTGGAGATCCAAGTCTGGAGTGTGCTCTCTCTCTCTCTCTCTCTCTCTCTCTCTCTCTCTCTCTCTCTCTCTCTTGTTCTGTTGCAATTTTTTTCTCTTGGACTCAAAATTCCATTAATATTATGATCTCCATTCATGATAATGCTAAACAAAATAACAGTTGCCTATTACATTTAATAACCTCCAAAGGCTGGCATTCTGGTTAGATCAGGTGGCAGGCAATAACTTCCCTAAAGTCTTCTCTGATTCAGCATCTGAAGAATTAGGAACCTCTGCCCCCATCAGCCTCATATGATCAAAGATAAACTTCTAGGGAAAATAACAAGCTTTTGCTATTCATTATTTCTTACCTGTCCAGATGGTACCTTCATATGTCCCCAGGTGATCCTGGGTGTGCCAGGGTATGCCCAAGAGCTTGAAAATTCAGTTCTCTGTGGCAAGACCTCTGCTGCTCCCCCTTCAAATGACCTCAGGACCTTAGTTCAACTCTGTGATTGCATTTCAAGTGATCCTCTGTTTATGGGAGAAACTAGACTTCTATCCAGAGCTTCCTCCAGCTCAAAATGGTAAGAAGAGGGCCAGCATATATATTGTTGGAAAGAGAATGAATGAAAGAAAGCTTTAGAGGTAGTCCCATTGAGGGGATTGCTTTTCCTCCCCAGTGTAGGCAAAAGAGGGTCATGGAATTTGAGACATGATAACTGAGAAAAAGGACTGTCAAGGCGGCAGCTAGGTGGCACAGCTGATAGAGCACTGGTCCTGGAGTCAGAAGGACCTGAGTTCAGATGCATAATAGTTACTTAGCTGTGTGACCTTGGGCAAGTCACTTAACCCCACAGCCTTATAAAAACTTTATAAAAAAGACTGTCAAAACTCACCTTCCTTTTTCTTCCTTCCTTCCTTCTTCCTTCATTCCTTTTCCTTCTTTCCTTCTACCTTCCCTCTTCCTCCCTCCCTTCCCTCTTCCCTTCCTCGGTTCTTTCCCTAAACATCCATTTGGCCATTCTAGGTAGAAACACTGGTGTTTGAAGACATGGGAAGTTTAGCTAGGCTGCCCTTGTGAAGCTTACCCTCTAGTGCAAGATGTCCACAGATAAGACCCAAATAATTACAATATTGTTATTTTTATATTGCATTCATCAGCAGAAGGAATTCTCAGTGTGTAAATGCCCTCTACCAAGAGCAATAAGCTGCTCAATCTGCCATAGCCCCAGTCTCCCATGCCCTTCTCCCATTCTTTCCTAACCCTCCAGTTGTGCCCCTTGAAGTTCCTGTTCCATTATGAACAAGCTGTCCTTCATAACAAACCTCATCCCATTATTTATATCTGGTATTTACTTCTATGAGTATATATTGTCACTCTCCAAAGAGCATGAAAGGCTGTTGAGGGCAGGGGCCATTTTATTTGTAGTTTTGTATCCTCCTTCCCCGGCTCCCCACCACCATCCCCACCACCATCCCCATCACCATCCCCATCACCATCCCCATCACCATCCCCACCACCATCCCCACCACCATCCCCACCACCATCCCCACCACCATCCCAACCACCACCTAGCACAGTGGGAGGTAGTAGATTGTAAAGGACGAGCCAGTCTGGGAGTCAGACTTTTAATATCATTTAATAGGCATAAGGTTAGCACTTAATGAAGCTTGTTGAATTGAATTAAACTCCTTGTCTTTACAATCACCTGAAACTTTAAATCCAAACCTAATTTCTAAGCTTAATTGAATTGAACTCACCTGGAATCTATAGTCTCCAGACTTGCCAGGTGCACTAAGAGGTCACTGCCTTGCCCAGGATCCCATAGCTCGGATATGAGCCAGCCCAGACCTTCCTGATCCTGAGGTTTGGACTCCTAACCACTTGGCCACACTACCCCTCCTCCAATACTCCATCCATCAGCGACTTCTTCTTGATTGCTTATCTGTCTGAGTATGGTGCTATGCTGGGCTCGGGATTACAAGGACAAAGAAGGGGGCCGTCTCTACCCAAAATGAGCTTCCATTCCAATGGAAGAGACAGCAAGGACAGGCACAAAAAGATGAATATAGGATAAAAATAAAGTCATTAAGTATATACATGTATGTGAAAAATTATTGAATAGAAGCTAGCTTTGGGGGAAAGAGCCTAAGCAGTTTTGTGGGGTTGGGGATACCAGATTTCACATAGAAGATGGCACCATGAGATTCCCCATGAATGGGGAGTAAAGAGAGCCTTCATTCCAGACACAAGGTGTGGTCTGCAAATAGAGATGTGAATGGCATGAGAACCATAAATGGGGAACAGAAAGGCCAGTTTGGTTGGGTGGCAGCGAGTGGGAGGGAGGTTAATGTCTGATGAAGTCGGATGGATGAGTTAGGCCCAGAGGAGTATATATTTTATTCTAGGGTCCATAAGAAGGGATTGGAGCTGGTCAAGAGGGAATCACATAGTTCGAGGTGCAATTCCAAATTACTTCGGCAAGGACACCAATTAAGAGGCCCATCCAATGGTGGAGGCCAGAGGGGATGAGGACTTGTTCTAAGAGCAACTATGAATGGAGAGAAGGGGTCACATCTGAGAGATTTGTGAAATGCTACCAATACTTATAGAGACAGACCCCCCGGGAATCCAGGTGGGGCAGAAGTTCCATCAGTTCAGGACAGGAAGTGCCAGTGGGTGGTAGCCTAGGACAGCTTCCTGAATGAAGGATTCATTGATCTGAACTCGAATCGACCTAAGAGGTCATCAGAAGCCCCCTCCTTTAACAGTTAATGAACTCAAGAGGCTCAATAAAAAGAGCCCAAGGGGAAGTAGGGGCTCCCATGGAAAGGCCAAGAGCAACCAATTTAACCTCAGAATGTTAAACTATTTTTTGAAAGAAAAGATAATGTGAATGGAGAGAAAGAGCATTGGCAGAGAGATCTGTATGCAGATCATTCTACCCTAGCATGGCCACAAATGAGGGCTGTGAGTTGGGCAAGCGACTTTATTGGGCTTTTGGGTTCCTTATCGGAAAATGAGAGGATTGGATGAGATAGTTTCGTATCCAATAGTGAGATCCCTTCTAGAATGCTTCGCTCTCCATGTCCCCTTCTCATCATAACATTCTGCAGTTGAGCATCATATGGTTGGGCACAGATGGTTAAATTCTTGATAAGAGCAATATACAACATAGGAAAAAAGGCAAGTGTGTTCATGATCATTCTTTAAGAATGGGGGTGGAGGGAATTTTACTTCCTTCCTTTAGCTTTCTTTCTTTCTTTCTTTCTTTCTTTTTTTTTTTTTTGCTAAGCCTGAATTCATGGGTCTGCCAATGGCCATCCATCCATGGGAACAGGAGTCAGGTCCTCCACCTTCCTTGCAAGGAGGCTCTCCCTTGACTGGGGAGAGGCCAGCTGTGCCTTTTAATCTTTTGGTGACAACAAGGGGTTGTTTGGGTCCCCAGACCGCCATGGAGTCCATGAATAGTGCCACAGTCTTTGAAAAGATAGGGCTGGTCTTTTGATCTGTAGTTTCATGTGCTCTAGTCATGGCCAAGGCTGCCCCGCCTCCTCCTCCCTGGGTCCCCTCCACTGAGCACTGACTGGGGGTTGGGCTCCCAGCCAATGTGAAGACAATAACTACCAAGTCAGAAATAAAGAGAAAACACCCCACTATTTGATGGTGAGGGACTCCCGGGAAATATAATGAATCTCTTCATTATCCCAATGTTGCTTTCAAACAAGAGATTAATTGCATCCTTAAAAGGATTCTTAGGAAACCTGAAAGGAGGCATTTTTGTCCCATCCAGATCTGGGATTTCATCTAGGAAAACTCCTAGATTGGAAATGCCCTCCACTTTTGCAGATGAGCTACTCCTTCACAACTTAGAGTGATGGAGACTTATCTGAGTCACTGAGAAGAGAAATGACTTGGCCAGGATCAGAGTTAAAAAGTGTCTGAGGGATTTGAACTCCAATGTTTCTGATTCCAAATCCAATGGGAATCGGGGGTGGGGAACTGGAAAAGACCTCCTGCAGAAGATGAATCTCGAGGGAGGCCAGGATTGGGAAGGGAGGAGGGTCACGGCTCAGCCATGTAGACATCCACATCAACCGAGGCTTTGTTATCCAGGTCTTGATGCTGGACATTCTCTGTGGGATGGTCATGAGTCTCCATGGCATGTGCTATCCCACTGCCCAGATGCAGGCTGAGAGAATCTCCTTCTATGAATAGCCTTGATTCTCACTTTCAGCCTGATCCATGCTTTTAACAGGCTGATACCCCAAACCCTCCATGGATCTGCTCCACAAGTCTCAAAAGGCATCCTCAGATGGCCCAGGGGTCCATACCTGAACACACTCCCACAATCATACATGCTCACATGTCAGTCTTCCACAGGGTCTCAGTTTCCACAAATTTGTGTTACCTAATCATTCTTTCCTCTTTGGCCCAGTCATACAAGATAGGCCGTAACAGTTCCTCCTCCACATCCTTGAACTCCATGAGACCAGCAAGGGGTCTGTTTCCTAACATACCTCCTTCCCTGATTACCAGTGGCAGGAGAATAACCAGATTCTCCTTTATAGCCTAGAGCATGGCAGAGAGAAGTCCTTCCCAACTCCCCCAGCTGTTAACCCATTTAGTGTCAGATCCACAGCTGCTGCCTCCCGGGGGAGTAGAGGGGCTTAGGACAGCAAGTGGTTAATTGTGGGAACTGAGTGATCACATGGACCCCATCTTGTGATTCAATTCTGGAGCTAACTCAGTTCCCTTGCTTTTCAATTATGGGTCTAGTCCAATTTCTGTCTTGTGAGAAAATGTTATTCAATTGTGGGAATTGAGAGGAAAACCTTACGCATTGCTTTAAGCTAGCTCTGAATGACTGGGAAGTCGGATCCCCCATCCTTACTGCTTAGAGACCCTTATCTAAAGATCTTCATGGTGCTGATCAGAAATTCAGCCCGATCCAAAGACTGATGCAAGTAGTTGCTTCACAATTTCCATTTCAAAGAATTCATAGAAGTTATAGGAAAACAGGTTCCATTCTGATCAATTAGCACAGAAACTTGGAAAGTGAAACACCTCCTTTTCTGATTTCAGGGAGTTACACCTGTCACTCTCCCCCTCCCACCTTGGGAAGTCCCTGGTTTTTCATCTAATTAGAAATCAGATTGTCTAATGTTGTGTTGTTTCCTTTTAATAATTGGTCTTATTGAATTCATTGTTTTTAATGTCTAAAAGTCTGTCTCCTCCTGTATTTAGTCCCAATGTATGCTCAGAAGATCGAACCTTTGTTCCCTCCACCATTTCATCTTCATCTGCCACACTGCTCAAAGGCAGTGGAACATGGTGGTAGAGTTCTGGTTACCAAAGCAGGAAGATGTGAATTCGAATTCCACCTCGGACTCTGCCGTGCCTTTAAGCTCTGGATCCCAGGAACAGACAGTAGGCTGTTTCAGTGGGGACTGGGATTCCTAAGCTCTATGACCATAATCTGTAAAATATGGACAATAATATGTTTGGTGCCTATCTCAATTAGGAAATATTAGTTATTAGTTTAATGCTATCATTATTGTTATTAAGCATTGCGATACAAAGAAAAAAGCAAATTTAATCTTTATTTTCAAATTTAATCTTTATCTAAAAATGCAAATTTAATCTTTATCTAAACTCTAAGGCCATCTATGCAAAGAACTTTTCTAATTTTAAATGCTTTATAAATGTCAGTGATTATCCAAAGTCAATTGCACAGGTAAAATGTAAGCTTGTTGAGGGCAGACACTGCTTTGCCTTTGTTCCATATCCCCTAAGTGATACTTTGAGCATAATAGGGGGTCAATAAATGTTTATTGATCAAGGAGCATGAGGCTGCCCCCCCCAATCTTCCCAGAATCTGGAAATTCCCACCATTAAAGTCTCTACTTTAATTGCCATGATTCCTCTGGAAGGCACCAGGTAAATAAATGCTTGGCTACTGAAACCTAACTGGACTAATGAGGGGAAACTCAGCAGCAGCCAACATTTTCTTCATAGAGATTCCTGGCCCATGACCTCACCATAACATCTTGGGTTTCCTAAGGCTACACACATGGTCCAATGAAGTCTGAACTTGGTCTGGTCCCATCAAGATATAAAGGTTTGAGTAGGGGCCAGCCAGGGGACCTCTCCCTGAGAACCAGCCTAGCTACATTCACAGAGACTAGAGGTTGGCCACCAGGTGATAGATTCAACTCTTGAAGACTATCTACCACAGGTGGAAGGGGTGGGGAAGGAAGGATCTGAACCAATTAAATCAGCTCTCCCTCACTTCCTTGGTGACTTCCCTCAAGCCTCACCTTTAATAGCTAGCATTTATATGTGTTTCAAGTTTATGTGTGTTTACATTTGATCCTCACAACACCCTTGAGAAGTACCATTTTACAGTTAAAGAAACTAAGGCAGACAGAGGGGAAGAGAATTCCTAGGCTCACAGCTAATAATCAGGATTTGAACCCAGGTCTTCTTGACTTCCAAGTCCCACATTCTATCCATTGGGTCAACCAGTTGCCTTTGTTTTTTTTTCTTTCTTTTTTTTTTTTTGCAAGGTAAATGGGGTTAAGCGGCCTGCCCAAGGCCACATGGTTAGGCAATGACCAAGTGTCTGAGACCGGATCTGAACCCAGGCACTCCCGACTCCAAGGCTGGTGCTCTATCCACTATGCCACCTAGCCTCCCCAACCAGTTGCCTTTCAAATGAACAATTTCTTTCTCACCCCATTGGTCAGGGTATTGAATCACTCTGGGTTCATTTTGTATCCACTCTCTCTTTTCTTGTACAGAAATATGTCATGACCTCAGAGAGAAGGTTAGCCCCCTGACTCTGTACTGCCCAGCACGGTGGCTGGCATGTACATATTAAGATGCTTAATAAACTAAAGGAAGGCTCACTGATGATTGTCTGTTGACAAGTATGAGAGCCCTGATTCATTAGGACGAAGAATCTGGAAAATGTGATGATGGCCAAGGCCAGGAGGGAGCTAGAACTTGGAAGGAGGCCTGGCCTGGCTGGAGCCCTGGACAACTGGAGGAAGTTCTGGGTAGTCTGATGAGGACTAGGATCCCATTGTAACCTGGACAGAAGAAAACTAGGAGTACAGGTATTTCTTAAATTCTTGATGGGCTTGGACTAATGTTCTGAATGGTGCCTTGCTGGAAAATGACCACTGTCTTTCTAGAATACTTGGATATTCCCCAACCCAGCATGCTATCTCTCTTCTCCATTGCTGAGAATCCAGATAGTCAGATACAAAGAATGATGGACTAACTGGGTTCAAATCCTAGTTCTGCCAGTTACTCTCTATATGATAGAGTTATGTTATCTATATCTGTTATTTATAGGGCAGGTTGTCAAGCTCTCTGGACCTCAGTTTCCCTAAGTTTAAAATGAGAGGACTAAGCTAAATAACCTCTCAAGTCCCTCCCGTCTCTAAATTGATGATGCTTATTGGTGTTTCATATGATTTTTTTATCTCTTGGATCCCCAACACCTAAAATGCATTCCCTCCTCACTTCTGTACATGGTCCTGTGTAGGATCCAGAATTTATGAAGTTACACCCATGCCATCCATCACTCTTGCCCTCTAGAAGGTGATATTCAACAGTAGATGCCTGTCATTAGAAGATCCCACTGCCACGTGTTGGAGTTCCATATTTCCAGGTTGGCTGCTACTAAACTTTTTTAACCCACATGGAGTTTCCTTATTTGGGAGAATTGCTCCGATTTGGGCAATTCACTCAAATTATTTTCCAAAGGGTTTTCTTGTCAGTGACCCAATTTCCAGACTCCAGAATCTGACAGGTTTCCTGATCCATATGCTAACACCAAATGGGATTCAGGCAGCCTGGTTTGACAAACTGAGCGGAGTAAGTGATTCCTCCCCCACATTGAAAAATCAATCGCTTTGGTAGCTGGGGCTGGCAGGATTACCCACACTTACTAACGGGGGCTAACAATAGCTCCCGTGTGACTCTTCCTGTTTCAGGTCAATATACTGGAGAAGAAGGCTGTGTGGGACAGTAGAAAAAGCAAAGTTTGGGAGTCAGAGGACCCAGATTCAAATCCCATTCCTGTGTGCCCTTGGACAGGTCACATCACCTCTAGGAACCTTGCTTTCCTCATTTGTAAAATGTTGAGCTAGATAGTCTCCGAAGTCTCTTTTAGCTCTGGATCCCAGGAACAGACAGTAGGTTGTTTCAGTGGGGACTGGAATTCCTAAAAATGCAACCTCCATTTTACATAATACTGAGAAAAAAGAGAGGCAAAGTAACACCTTGAAGCTGATCATTTACATGAGCAAACCGCATCCCTTTCAAAGCCAAGCAATGATCAAATGACTAACCCCCCCAGCACCATCTGCTCACACACAGGGCTGGCATTCGGGGTATTTTACCTAATACGTCGGAAGTAGCTGTGAATAAACAAAAGACAGTTTTCTAGAGAGTTGCTCACTATACATGAAGTTAGTTTGAGTTCAATCTTTCCATTCTTAGTTCAAGGCAAAAAAACTCCACTCTTTTGGACCAATAATGTTAAGCCAAGTCTAAGATGGAGCTCCAGGACCATACCAGTTGAAGAGACAAGGCGGAAAACAAGTCAGGAGTTATTGTTCAGTCTTTTTCGGTCTTGTTAGAATTTTTGTAACCCCTTTTGAGGTTACATTACATTTCTTGGCAAAGTTACTGGAGGGGTTGGCCATTACCTTCTCCAGCTCATTTGACAGATGAGGAAACTGAGGCAAACAGGGTGAAGTGACTTGTCCAAGGTCACACATAATTTGGAACTATCTGAGGCCAAATTTGAACTCAGAGGGTGGAATCTTCCCAACTCCAGGTCCTAGCGTCAGAGGAATCTTAGAGAACTATTGAAGTTTTTGAAGTGGGAGAATGATTCTGTGTTTTGGGAATATCAATTTGGCTGTGAAAGGGAAAAGAGAAATAGGCTAAATACTTGAGGAGAGTTTAGGGACAATTCAAAGGTTTTTTTTTTTTTTAAAGGATATAGATCTGAGCACCTTTATAGGCAGGAGGAAAGGAGCCAGGGCATAAGGAAAAAAGTTGGGAGGAGAGAGAGGGGGATTATAGAGTCACTAAATCACCAAGTCAATAAACCTTTATTAAGAACCTACTAGGAAGGCAGAGCCAAGAACCCCAAGCCCCTCCAAATACCTTTAAATTATGTTTCTAAACAATTCTAGAGTGGTAGAATCCACAAAAAGATGTAGAGAAACAATTTTCCAACCCTAAACAATTCAGAAACAGGAAAGTCTATCACACCTGAGTGAGAAAATAGTCTAGCAACCCCATCAACTCAGCCCTGGCCCCCAGAAAATCAGAAGCAACCTTGGGAGTCACTGAATCCACAGTGGCAACAGGTACCTCCAGAGCTCTCAGCACACAGATAGCAAGGGGGTAGAAAAACTGATCAGGAGATTACAGGGGTCTCTTTGCTAGTACTAAGGCAGGACTCTGTTGTATTTCCCCATACTCAAATGTGGATTGTGGTCCAGGGTGGCAATCCCAGGACAAGGAGGTATGTGCAACAGAACTTGTGGTTAATAATGAAGCAAGGGCCCTCTTCAAAGTTCCAGGGGAGAAAAGAGTGCTCGACAAGAATGCAGACAGGAGAGTAGTAAACACCTCTCCTTAGATCATATCATCTAGGAAGAATTGAAAGCTTACAGGTCCTGAGAGGTATCTTTGAACAGAGTGAACAAAACCCCAGAAACCTGGGACAGTGCATCCTCCATTGATAAGCAAAGACCCACTTTACATAGAGTTTAAAAGTTGAGAAATAGACTGGAAAATAAGCAAAAAATAGAAAAAAAAATCTTACGACAGAAAGTTACTATGGTGACAAGGACGATCCAAATACACCCTCAAAAGAAGACAACAAAATCAAAATTCCTCATCCAAAATCTCAAGAAAAAAAAATATGAATTGGTCTCAGGTCATGGAAGAACTCAAAAAGGATTTTGAAAATCAAGTAAGAGAGGCAGAAGAAAAATTGGGAAAACAATTGAGAGTGATGCGAGAAAATCATAAAAAAAAAGGAGTCAACAGCTTAGTAAAGAAGGCACAAAAAATACTAAAGAAAATAAGACCTTAAAAAATAGAATAGGTCAAATGATAAAAAAGAGGCACAAAAATCTAATGAAGAGCAGAATGCCTTGAAAAGCAGAATTGGTCAAATGGAAAATGAGGTACAAAAGAAACTAATTCCTTAAAAGTTAGAAATGGGCAAGTAGAAGTGATGACTTTATGAGACTTCAATAAATAATCAAACAAAATCAAAAGAATGAAAAAAGTAGAAGGAAATCAACTTTATGAGAATTCAATAAACAATCAAACGAAATCAAAAGAAGGGAAGAAAAGAAATCATCTTTCAAGAACTTATCTAGGAAAAATGACCAGATATTCTAGAACCAGAGGGGAAAATAAAAATTGGAAAGAACCTACTGATCACCTCCTGAAGGTCAAAGGTTTCAAAATGAAAACATCCAGGAATGTTATAATCAAATTCCAGAGTTCCCAAATCAAAAAGAAAATACCATAAGCAGCCAAAAAAAAAACTCCATCAGCATCATGGAGCCAGGATCAGGCTAGCACAAAATTTGTAGCTTCTACATTAAAGGGTCAGAGGGCTTAGAATATGACATTTTAAAGAGCAAAAGAGTTAGGATTATAACCAAGAACCACCTATCCAGCAAAACTGAGTGTATAATCCTTTAGGAGGGAAATGGATATTTAAAGAAATAAAGACTTTCAAGCATTCCTGATGAAAATACCAGAGTTAAATAAAAAATTTGACTCTGAAATAAAAAATGCAATAGAAGCATTAAAAAGGTAAACAGGTAAGAGAAATTATAAGGAATTCAATAAAGTTAAACTATTTATATTCCTATAAAGAAAAATAAGATTTATAACTCTTAAAAACTTTCTCATTATTAGGGCAGTTAGAAGGAGTATACATGGACAGAAAACGGAGGTGTGAGTTGAATGAGATGGTATGATTATTTTAAAAAATCAAATTAAGGTATGAGAAAGAAGACTACCTTGAAAGAAAAAGAAAGGAAGAGGGAGAATGGGATAAATTATCTGACATAAAAGAGGACTGAAAGGAAAAGAGGAGAGGCAATTGGGGGAAATGGGGTGGGGAAAATGTGAACCTTATTCTCATCAGAATTGGCTCAAAGGGAATAATATACATACTTGGTTGGTATAGAAATCTATCTTATCATACAGGAAAGTAGAAAGGAAAGGGGATAAATGAAGGGGGGAGCTGATAGAAAGGAGAACAGTTTGGGGGAGGTAAAAGTTAGAAGCAGAACACTTGAAAATGTACAGGGTAAAAGGAGTTGGGAGAGAAGGATAAAAGGGGAAAATAGGATGGAAGGAACTATATAGTTGGTAATCATTAGTATGCAAAAAAATTTATATTCAGTTTCTCTGATAAAGACTTCATTTCTCAAACACAGGAAATTGAATCAAATTTACAGAAATAACCATTTCTCAGGTGATAAAATGGTCAAAGAATTTGAACAGAAGCTTTCAAGTAATAAAAACTATCTATAGCATATAAAAATTGCTCTAAATCACTATTGATGAAATACAAATTAAAACAAGTTTGTGCTATTGCCTCATACCTATCAGATTGGCTAATATGACAGAAAAGAAAAATGACAAATGACAAAGGGGAGGTGAGAAAATAAAAACACTAATGTACTATTGGTGAAGTTGTATACTGATTTAATCATTCCAGAGAGCAATTTGGAATATGCCCAAAAGATTATAAAACCATGCAACCTTTCACCAAGTAATACCACTACTAGGTCTATATTCCAAAGAAATAAAAACAAAAACAAAAAGGAGCAATGTATACAAAAATATTTATAGCAGCTCTTTTAGTGGGAGCAAAAAAATGGAAATTTAGAGAATGTTCATCAATTGAATAATGGTTGAACAAGTTGTTGCATTCAATTGTGATAGAATAATATTGTACTTTAAAAAATGATGAGAAGGATCCTCTCAGAAAATCACAGAAAGACTTACATGAATTGATGTAAAGTGAAATGCACCAAACCAGGAGAACAATGCACATAGTAACAGTAATATTGTGTGATGATCAACAATGAATAACTGTAGGACTTTTGCTGAAAGGTGCTATACATCTCCAAAACAAAACAAAACGGGTACAATCTGAATATAGATTAAAGATATTTTTCCTTATTTTTTTATTTTTCTTGTTTATTTTTTGGGGGGGAGGTTGTATTTTCTTTCACAGAATGATTTACATGGAAAAGTATTTTTTATGACCATACATGAATAACCTATGTCAAATTGGTTGCCTTCTCAATAATTTGGGAGTGGAGGGAAAGAGAGAATTTGGAATTCAAACTCTGAAAAAAAAGAATATTAAAATTGTTTTTACATATATATATTTGGGGAAAATGAAATATTAAATAGGATTAAAAAAACTACAATTTGTTGAGCAGTGTGTCAAGGAAAGGGGATACAAGGGAAGGCAATGGATATCGGCACTTAATAAAAGTGTTTAGGGTTGTCATGAACTCTAATTTACCAATGATAAATGAAATAAAATCCTCATGGTGAGGAAAGTATGTCAGGGCCAGAATTTGGAAGGCTTTGAATGCCACACTAAAGAGCACCATTCATTTATTCAATGAGCATTTATTAACCTAACAAATACAGGCACTGTGATAGGCAATAGAGATACAAAATCCAGAAACAAGATAATTCCTACCCTCAAGGAGCCTATATTCTACTGGAAGAAACAATCTACACACACACACACACACACACACACACACACACACACACACACACACACGTATATTAAAAACATAATGAAAACAATTAGTTTCTAGGAGTCTGGAGGAATTGTTGATGATATCTTATAGAGGGGATGGAAAATGTGGAGAGTATGAAAGGAAACTCTTTTTTGCCTAGGTAGCAGGAAATTACTAAAGGTTGTTGAGAGTATATCTGAACGTGACCGTGGCATAAAATGGAAATGGCATCAATAAAACTATAAAAAGAAGGGGTGGCTAGCTGGTGCAGTGGATAGAGCACCGACCCTTAAGTCAGGAGTACCTGGGTTCAAATCGGGTCTCAGACACTTAATAATTACCTAGCTGTGTGGCCTTGGGCAAGCCACTTAACCCCATTTGCCTTGCAAAAACTAAAAACTAATAAATAAATATATAAACAAACAAACGAATGAATGAATGAATAGATAAATAGACATAAATAAATAAAACTACAAAAGAAATAAAATGCTGACAATCTGTTCAGGGTTTTGAGAAATGGGTTTTACCCATCTTAAAGTGAGATAGAACAGGAAGTGTTTTTATAAAAAAGAAAAAAAGATTTGTTGACCAGGGAAATGGCTTGAAAGGTCATCTGGCCATATTACAGAATTTGTATCATTGATATACTCAAGCTCTGGGCAAGGAAGGGGCAGAAAGAGAGTGAAATCTGAAGGTAGGAGAAGTATCCTGCCTCCAAAATTTAATAACCACATGATCTTGGTCATGTAACTTCATGGCTTTGTGCCTCAGTTTCCTCATCTATAAAATGTGGATAACATTGCCAGAGGGTACCTCATTCCTTGGAGAATGCACTACTAACTTCCTGGATGCTCACTCCTGCTCTGGAAATAACACATTGGAAGTATCCTCAATAATCCTTGAACCCCTTCCTCAGACCCTCCATTAAAGATGATCTCCCAAGTCAGACTCTTCGGCACTACACTAGGGACTTCTACAATCCCCTCCTTGCCACCCCCCACCAGGTTATATGAGCATCCTTGTGTGTTGTCTTCTCCTACTAAAACGTAAGCTCCCTGAGGGCAGGTCTGTTTTTCCTTCTCCTAGTGTTAGCCCTCCATATAAATACTAGTTGATTAAGTTACTGGAGGGTAAGGAGGATCAAATGAGGCCAGGCGTGTAAAAATGCTTTGTTCCTTTGTTCACCTTTTTAGCTACTAACTGTTGGCACTGATTACAAACAAAATAGTTTATGCACACCTGGAAAACACTGAAGACAAAGGGTTACAGAGACTGCTGCATGTAGTAGAGAGTATAGGAGGTAGGGTTCAGTCTAGCTCTCACATCACCTGCATCACCCTGGATAAGTTGTGTAACTTCCCTGAGGCTCAGTGTCTTCATCTGTAAAATGGATCAGCTGGTCTGTGGGTCCAGCTCTCCATCTATGATGCTTCCTCATTTAGGGTCTTCTTCACAGATATCCACGTCAGGGTCTAACAGAAGTTTTGTCTTATTAGGTAGCCTGAATTTGAATTTTATCTCTGCTCTATTTTTGTCAAGGGACCTGGAACAAGTTTGAGAGTCCTAGATTTGGGGCTGGAAGGAGCCTTGAAGCTCATCGTTTTAACTCCTTAATCTTTACAGGTGGGGAAATAGAGACACCTAAAGGTAGAGCGACTTGAACAAGCTCTCTCTCTCTCTCTCTCTCTCTGTCTCTCTGTCTCTCTCTCTCTGTCTCTCTGTCTCTCTGTCTCTCTGTCTCTCTGTCTCTCTCTCTCTCTCTCTCTCACACACACACACACACACACACACACACACACACACACACACCCTCTGACCCAGACCCCCTTGTCTCCTAAATGGATGACTTTTTTGTTCTTGCTTCCTCATTTGTAAAGCCAGGGGCTTGGAGCTGACATTCCATAGTATTTTCAAGTTTGGGAATCACTTTACATAAATTATATGATCTATTCCTCACAACGACTCTGTGAGATGGATACTATAATTAGACCCATTTTACAGATGAAAAAACTGAAATCAAAAGGTCAAGTGAGACCACAAGGTACTGTAGAAAGAATATTGACTTTGGAGTCAGAGGATCTGGATTCAAATGTGACCTCCAAATTCTCCCTGTAGACATTGGACAAGTTAATTATACCCCCAGACCTTAGTTTTTCCCAACAAGGGAGGAATTTGAGATCCCTCTCTGGTCTTTATTGAGGATCCTTTGACCTGTCCAGGATTACACTGGTATGTAGTGCCAGAGGTAGGATTTGAACCCAAGCTTTCCTGATACCAGACCAGTCAGTCCTCTCTAGACTATGCTGGTTTTCTGAATTCAGTAAAATCAGAATGACCAGCATCCCAGCAGCTGAGAGCAATCCAATCTTGTAATTATTGCTACAGAATATGTCTGTGAAGAGAAAATAATACGGCAAAAAACGTTCCTGGTGGCTGTTTGTGACAGAAGTGTATGCATCTGTTGGCAGGAGCCCCATTTTTTATAAGATTGGAACAAGCTGGAATAAATATCCCCTCTAATTTGTGAGCCAGCCTTCTGACAGACCAGAGCTGGCTACGTGTTCAGACATTGATAATAGGGAAATCCCTTTTAAGAGTGGCGCAGCCTCTAAACATGATGAGACTAAATGGGTCTCCCATTGTATACAATATTAATTACGTTCTCATCACACAAAGCATCAACTCAAGAAAAATAGGAGAAAAGAAGAGGGAGTGGATTATTTTCATATTTCTTTTCCTAACTCCAAATAGAGCTGTAGGTTCATGTTGCTCTCTCCCATATATTACCTAATGTCACACTTAAGGCAGCCAATACATTATTTGTGGAGCTGCGAATTGTTCTAACCATTCTGGAAAACAATTTGGAATTATGTGAGAAGAGTAAAGAGTGTTTGTATCCTCTGACTCACTGTTGGACATATAGTTCAGGGAGATCCTGCCACAAAGTAATATCTCTAGAATGAATGAATAGTTAGACTTTATCTATCAATCTATATTTTTTCTGTCTGTCATGTGTTTGTTGGTTTATTTAGAGTAGCTCATCTCCAATCTGTCCTATACATAGCTGCCAAAGCAATTTTCCAAAGGCACAGACCTGACATGTCATTATCTTCACCAGAAAGCTTCCGAGATTCCCTATCTCATCCAGGACAAAAATGCAAACCCCTCGGCCTGGCACTTGGCTGCTATGTAGTCTGGCTCCCAATGACCTTTTGGTGTCTGCTTCACATACCTCCTTTCCCTGATTCCAGGTTCTCAAGTAAAAGCTACTCCATCTCCCACCTCCAAGCTTTTGCAGAGGCTGAATTGTAATTCACTGTATCTGCCTTTCACCTCTCAAGGAGTCTTGTTTTCCTTCCATTCTCACCTCTGGGGCCACTTCCAAGGTAAAACCTGTCTATGGTTTCCCCAGTTGTGCTCCCTTCCATGTCAATTTTCCTTGGATTTAATTTAGGCATGATATATTGTATTTTTCTCTCTATCCCCAATATGGTTTCCCCACAGAATAAACTCCTAAAGACCATAATTGGTTTCATTTGTATTTTTGTACCCCCAACACTTAGCACATAGTAGGTGCTTCATGATTATTAACTGAAATGAATCTCTAAAAAATAGAAATTCTTTAGAGAAAATTAGAATTGTAAATTCCCCCTGACATGTGTTCCCTTGAATAGGAAAAGTAGTGTTTTTATGATGGAAAGAGCTCTAGGCTGCAAGGCAGGAAAGTTGGGGCACAGCTCCAGATTTAGAGATCAGTCTTCTACTACTGTCCTCTCTATATTCTTTTCCCATCTCTGTAACTTTGCTCACACTGGGATGCCATCCCTCTTTGCCCAGGCAATTTCCATCCCTCTTGAATGCCCAATGCCAAAGGCCCCTTCTGTAGAAGGTCTTTCCTGATCAATCCCCACCAGTAGTGGCCTTTCTCTGGAGCCTCTCTTAGCCCTTTGTTTTGAATGACACCAACTTCATTCAATACAATGAACACATTTTTAACTATGTTAGTGTGTCATCCCTCTACTAACCTCCATGAAGTCAGACACTATCCCTTGAATTTTCCCTAGATCCTAACACAAAATCCCTTCCTCCTCTGGACCTTAGTTTCCTTATTGGTCCAAACACTTCCTTTACTCTTCTCACGGAATTCCAAATTGTTTTCCAGAATGGTTAGAACAATTCGCAGCTCCACAAATAATGTATTGGCTGCCTTAAGTGTGACATTAGGTAATATATGGGAGAGAGCTACATGAACCTACAGCTCTATTTGGAGTTAGGAAAAGAAATATGAAAATAATCCACTCCCTCTTCTTTTCTCCTATTTTTCTCGAGCTGATGCTTTGTGTGGTGATATTTTTCACAGGTATCTGTTGTGTTGACCAATCCCAACTCTGCTGCTAGGCAGTCATGAATTTAAGCAAACCCTTTCTCTTAGACTTAGTTCGAAGGAGTCTAAAGTATCCACTAAGTGACCCTGAGCAAGTCTCACCTCTGAGTCTGTTTGCACATCAATTAAATATTCCCGTTTTGCAATACCTCCTTAATAATAATTCCACCAGATGGATCTAAGGATCAGATGTGATAATACATGGAAAGAGCTTTCCCAACTTTAAGCTCTATGTGAAGGCTGATTGCTATTATTTATTGGGTATCTGATGTCTTTATTTCCAAACTGTGGGTTGTGAACCCCTGGGAAACCAGAGTTCTTTATTCCAATAAATCCCTCCTCTGAGAGATTGGCAATTGGGTTATTTAGCTCTAATGAATTATTCAGCATAACTCTATATAATAAATAATACAGAAATCAAAGGGCAGCTAAGTGGCACAGTGGATAGAATACCAGCCCTAGAGTCAGAAGGGCCCGAGTTCAAATGTGACCTAGCCTGGGCAAGTTACTTTACTGTAGTTTCTTTAATTGTAAGATGGGGAGGTTTATATTAGTCATTTTCAGTCATATCTGACTCTTTATGACCCCATTTGGAGTTTTCTTGGAAAAAAATCCTGGAATGGTTGCCATTTCCTTCTCCAGTTTATTTTTCAGATAAGGAAACTGAGGCAGACAGGGTAAAGCAACTTGCCCAGGGTCACCTAGCTAGTAAGTGTCTGAGGTCAAATTTGAACTCAGGTCTTGCTAACCTCAGCCCTGCAATGACTGAAATCGAATAGCTACACCCAGATGCTCCAGACATAACCTGCATAATATCCTCTTTATTACATGCATGACACTGTGGGGGACACAACAGAAGCAAAGGACTATGGGAATAGATGGACTTAAGCCACCGTAGTTCTCTAAGACTGAGAAAAAAGATGTCACTTATAGGTTCTGGGTCTAAAATCTGGGTTGGATTTGGCTGAGCCAAGACTGGGCCCTGGTCTTCAGTGAGATCCTAGCTCCATTCTGATGCAGCCAGGTAGAGGACCTGGGTTGTTTGGATCCTGAGTCTTTTCTTTCTCTCTCTCTCTCTCTCTCTCTCTCTCTCTCTCTCTCTCTCTCTCTCTCTCTCTCTTTTTTAGTTTCCTATTTCTTGAGAAACTTTTGACAAAATCCCTTCCCCCCCCCCCCTTAGCTTCCTTATTGGTAAAGTAATTGGAGAAGGGAGAAAGGAAGGGAGGGGCTGGACTCAGGAGGAAGCATGGAATAACAGAGTCCGGCCTTTCCAAGCACTTACCAAGGGAACAGGGTTTCTAACCAAGCTTGACTCCGATTTTACAGAAATAGGATTCAGGGGTGGCTAGGTGGTGCAGTGGATAGAGCACTGGCCCTGGGATCCAGAGGACCTGAGTTCAAATCCAGCCTCAGACACTTAAAAATTACCTAGCTGTGTGGCCTTGGGCAAGCCACTTAACACCGTTTGCCTTGCAAAAACCTAAAACAAACAAACAAACAAACAAAAGAAATAGGATCCAAAGACTTGCTTGAAAATTGGATAAGGGCCTTCCTTTGCAGCAAAGATCTTTTTAAGAGACAATGTTAATATATTAGGACGGAGGATTTTTTTTTTTTTTTGCTGGGGGAACTCTCTACTCTAATGTAGATAATGACCCATCTATAAATTAGTAGAATCACTGATGTAGAACTTAGAATGTAACTTCTAGTCTGATCCTATCATTTTACAGATGAGGAAACTGAGGTCAGAAAGATTAAATGATTTACCTAACTTTAGCCAAACCTGGACTCTCATTTATAGCTAAGGTTAAGGGTCTTGTCCTTGGTCCCACAAGAATGAAGCATTGGAGGTGGGCCTTGAATCCAGGTTTTTCTTTCTCCAAGCCCAGCACTCTATCTGGTACCATACTGAACAAAAGACATGGGGCAAATTTTAAAGAAAAGGACCAGTGTGGTTTGATGGAGGAAGCTGGGAGTGTGGAAATGGGGGGTATGGTCCTGACAGCCTCTAATAAGATAGGTGAGGGAACTATGATATTTCTGATGGAGAGGACTCCCAGAGAAGAAAATTCTTTCCCCACCCCATAGACATAAGCATCTTTTTGTGAGTTATGGTTGTAGAGAACAGCTCGGCTCATGGAGAGGTTGTGACTTCTGTGGTGTCACACAATTAGTTTATGACAGAGGTGTGATGGTGACCCAGGCTGCCATTGTTCTGAAACCAGTTCCCTCTCTACCGAGTTGCACTGTATTTCATGGGACGTGGGACCTCAGGTAAATCAGTTTCCCTCTCTGGACCTCAATTTTCTCCCTGTAAAGCATGAGACTTTTCTAGATGGTCTCTAGGGACCCTTTTGGCTCTAACAGATTCTTAACTTGTTCCTTCAACTACACCGTGAGGGCAGAACCACATGTCAGTGGAAGACTAGCTTGTGGCCCTATGCTAGTGGTCAGTGTCTTTGGCTATGAACTGGACCTTGAAGGTCAGAGAAGTCAGTTCAAAGGTTGCGATGAACTCCCAGACTGACCATGCTTTTTTAGTAAAGAAAGATTCAATAATGGGAAACTAAAATAAAAAATAAAAAGGGGATTCCACCACCACCACCACCACCACTACCACACACCACCACACACCACTCTAATCACCATCATACACCATTTATTTATTCTACACTCTCCCAGAACTCCAGGTACTTGGGACAAAGAAGGTCATGGTATCATTAAAGGGCAGCTAAGTGGCACAGTGGATAGAAGGGCCTGAGTTCAAATCTGACCCAGCCTAGGCAAGTTACTTTAGTTTCTTCAATTGTAAGATGAGGAGGTTGGGTTACATAATTTATATTATTTAATCATTTTCAATCATATCTGACTCTTCGTGATCCCGTTTGGAGTTTTCTTGGCAAAGATCCTAGAGCAGTTTGCCTTTTCCTTCTCCAGTTTATTTTTCAAAAAGGATATTCCAAGTCATTTCATCCAACTTTCTCATTTTACAAATCAGGAAACTGAGGTCTGAGGATGTTCAGGAGCTCATCCAAGATCACACAGGGAGAAAACATTAAAGTCAAGGTCTGAAGATATCTCTTCCAAGGCTCCATGGAGGAACCCTAAAAGTAATAAACAAAATGTCTCCTGATCTTAAACATTCTGGACCATTGTGAAGGAATCAAAGTACCTTAAGTCAGTTCAACCCACATTTATTAAGCTCTTGCTATGTCCAGAGAAGTGTGTTCTATGTTGAGAGAGGTGGTTTTTCTAAGACTTAATCTTTATCTTCAAGGAATTTACAGTTTACTGGGGAGTGCGTGTGAGATAGCTACATAAATAACTATAATAAGCAATATTATATTTCAAATGTATTAGAAAGATATAAAAGCAAATAAAACAAAATTCAAGATCAAGAAATGATGGGAGAATGAGGTTAGGTTAAGGAGTGAGGGAAAAAGAGATGACATTTCACACAATGAGAGGATTTCAGAGTTGGAAGGGTCCTTGGGATTATCTTGTGAAATCCATAAGGAATTCCCCCCCAAGGCTTGGCTTGGGAGGCCTTCCATGAGGGGCAGCCCATTCCATTTTGGGGTGTCTCCAATTGTTGGAAGGTTGCCTTCACATCCACTCTAATTCTGTATCACCAACTTTCACCCATTTCACCCAGTTCTGCCCTCTGGGGCCATATGCTAGTCTTCCAAAAACTCAAACACAACTATCAGCTATGTCCCCTAACCCTTCCTCCTTCATCTCTTTTCCATTTAAGATGGATTAGAAAGTTATTACAATTCTTTCCAGTTCTCAAATCCTGGGATTCTGGGAAATGGTTGAAGTGCTTTCAACCAGTTGGTTATCCTCTAACTTCCCAAGGTCTGACCTAAAAATAAATATCAGGTATGTTTTGTACTTTATCCATCAGGCAATAAGGATGAGAAGAAGAAGAATATTCTTAATGTTCTAAATGGAAGATGCTTTAAAAATGACCTGGTCTAATCCTTCATGAAGTTCACCAGTAAAATACATGGGGTCCCAATTGCCCCCACTCCATTTTTCTTTGCATTCTGAAGACTATTAGAAAAAAATTATTCAAGACAGGTAATTTTCTATTGTCATTCACATGACATGTATAGCACCATTCATGGTGTAGAGGTTCCACAAACATTTGTCAGTTGATTAAACACAGTTGGGTTATGAAATGCCAGTGAAGAAATAGGCCACCATCCTTTTGCTGGTTAAATCTTTGCTTTCTGCTCCCAGGCTAAGCACACACTTTAGTCTATATCAGAAGGCAAGGCAGCTGTTCAATCCCTCAAGAGGTCAAAGTACCCAAATTGGAGCAAAAATGGTCAGTGGAATGACTAATATAGCTAATACCTGCACAACCTTTTAAAACTTTTTTTTAGGTTTTTTTACAAGGCAATGGGCTTAAGTGGCTTGCCCAAGGCCACACAGCTAGGTCATTATTAAGTGTCTGACGCTGTATTTGAACTCAGGTACTCCTGACCCAGGGCCGGTGCTCTGTCTACTGCACCACCTAGCTGCTCCTCTTTTTAAACTTTTCATCAAAAAATCAATGGAAAAGATTCAAGAGGTACAGGACACCATGTCAGACAATCATTTGGCCCAGGCATAATCCCAGAAATATTGAATGTTCAAGACTGGATGAGTAGGCACTTGAGAGTCGTAGTGGCAGTGCCCTACTCACCTTTCTACCAACCCTATCACCACATGGTGCTATAATCTCAAGAGACCACATCTCTAAAGGTGATCAGTTAAGGGCATCTGTCTCCTGAAAAAGGGTCAGAACTCAAAGCAAATTTAGAAAGTCCAAGAATGATGGCATGAGCTGCCTTCTCTCTGGGCACTGGGTCTCAGTGCTCCCAGATGGCCTTGCCAACCCAGTGTCTGCCAACTTTTCCAAACAAGAACTCAGGTTTAGCCTTGAATCTATCATCTCAACAAGTTACTTTCCACTCATGAGACTGGGAACAAAAACAGTAGATCTTTTCTCCCTAAGTCTTTGCACTGTATTAAGCTTGAAAACCCTCAACCACCCTGAGGGATCCTCAGTTGTATTGTTTGTCCCTCCTTCTGGAAGAAGACCATAACATCAGGGAATTGATGCCAAGAAATGCAAGTAAGGTGGATATAAGTGAGGGGGGCTGTACAAAAGTCATCAGCCTCACTTTCTCCACTGGAGTCATCTGGGTCCAGTGGCTATACATAGATAAGAACAATTGGGGATGATCATGGATGCAGGTCACAGTTTGATTGAGGGAAATGCCTATGCAGTCATTAATATCCTCTAAATGTTTGGTGTGAGAGGCAGGATGGGGTGGTGGGTAAGTGGCTAGTCTTGAAATTCATCCTTTGCTTTCAACATTCTCTTAACAAACTCTCTAAGACTTTAATTTATAGAAAAGGGGCTACTCTGAATTGGGAAAGGAAGTTTCCTAAGTCAATGAAATCACAGTGCTGGTTCCTCTGTATAGAATTTAAATCTGTTGATGAGATGATGATGTTTGTAAATTGTTCTTTGAAAAAAACCATGACATCAGAGAGGTGATGCCATGATTTGCATGGGAATTGGATCTGAGTGAGGGGGTACCTCACTGGAAGTACTAAACCTCCAGTCTCACTTTCTCCTCCAGAGCCATCTGGGTCCAGTGGCCAGATATGAATCAGGATTATTGGATATGGTCCTGGATAGGAGGTAATCAGGGTTAAGAGACTTTTCAGGGTTAAGTGTGACAGGTTAAGGCCACACAGCTAGTAACTGTCAAGGATCTAAGACCAGCTTTGAATTTAGATCCTCCAACTTCAGGCCTGGGCATTCTACCCTTTTACAACATGTATACATATCAATATATCAGTGTTGACATATGTGCCTACTGTTTTCCCTGAGAAGAACATGTGTTCTGAGGGCAGGGACTGTTTCTTTTTTGTCTTCTTATCTCTAGAACTTTGCACAGGACTCACATAGGTACCCAGTAGGGGACTAGTAATTAGTAGGTGACTAATAAAGGCTTAGCAACTGATGATTGATTGAGGAGCAATGAAAGGTGCCTCTAACTTATGGAAGGAAGAAATGGTGACCCCCCGTCCCTGCTATTGGCGAGTTATGTTGGGGTCTAATGGCAAAAGGATTGTTTGTCCAAGCATTACCAAATTGTGATTGCCTTCTTTAGGGAGTGTAATCCACAGAAAAGCTTCCCAACATCTGGGAGGACCTGGGTAGGACACAGTAAGATAGAGGAATTCACCAGAATAGAAAGAGTTGCCATCAACACAATCCCAAATTTCATTCATCCCAAGGGAAATTACAATACATCCTTTATGGGCTCTCATGGGATGCCTTCCATTCAAATCAATTCCATAAGGATTTAACTATCTTCTAGGTACCAGACACCATTTTAATGTTTTCTGTGGGGTGAAGAATACAACCCTGGCTAATCTGCATTTCTTGCCCTAAGTGCCTACATGGAATCAGGGGACCCTGTTTTCCAGAAAAAAAATTATCCTGGATTGACATTCCAGTGGGGTTGTTCATAAAAGAGCCACAGGGAGAAATTAGCTCTTGGGGAGTCATTCCCCTGTGAAACATGGTCTATGGGAACCCAGTGGCAGGAAGGGATCTGGGGTCATGGATCATATAAGATATTAGCACTTCCTGACTGTCCTCTTGAAGAAAGAATCTTCCTTAGGTCCAGCCACGAAGTTTCCTAGAAATCTATAATCCTTTGACTTCTTTCATTTCTTGATCTGGAACTATTTTCCGTTGTTATTTTTGCCATCTTAGATGCCCAGTTTTGCATCATGTTGCTTTAGGTCAGAGGCTCTTATGACAATCAAATATCATCTATTTCTTTTTTTTGCCAATATTTTTAAAACAAGGCTTTTGTTAAGATGACTACTCTTTCTGAATCCTTCCACATATATTTTCAAACCCAAACAAATAATACTCCTCCCTTGTAACAAAGAGAATACTGGCATATCTGAATTAGAAGGACGTTCAGTGACCATTTCTCTGATACATAATCAGAAAAGAATCCTCACTGCACATGCCCAACAAGCAGTCATTCCATTTTTTTTTTTGCAAGGCAATGGGGTTAAGTGGCTTGCCCAAGGCCACACAGCTAGGTAATTATTAAGTGTCTGAGACTGGATTTGAACTCAGGGACTCCTGACTCCAGGGCCGGTGCTCCATCCACTACTCCATCTAGCCGCCCCGGTCATTCAGTTCTTGTTGGACACCTCCAATGACAGTGAAATCCCTCCTTCCTGAGGGACTAGACCATTCTACTTTGGGACAGGTTAAATTATTAGCAGGTTTTTCCTGCGAAATTGAAATCCACTACAATATATGCAACCCATGGATTCCAGCCATGCAGCAGAGCAGTAGATAGAACATTGGATTTGGAGTCAAGAAGTTCTGAGTTCAAACGTGACCTCGGACACTGGACAAGTCACCTCAGCGTCCTCATCTGTAAAATGGGGTTAAATAATAATACCTTTCTCCCAGAGCTGTTGTGAGAATCAAATGAGATAATACCCTACAGCACTTTGCCAGTCCTAATACCCCATATGTGGCATGATTCTGCCTTACTTCAAGCTATTGCATGTACAAGCCAAGGCATCATGCATCAGCCATTATTTTACTCTAATGTTGTGATGAAAGTGAAGGATGAACAACAAACTGAAAGCAGCTGTCCTGTCACCCTTGAGCAGTCCTTCTCCAGATTAAATATACCCAGGTCCTTTAAATGATGCTCTGGTAACACAAAATCAAGGCTCTTTCCCATTTTCGTTGTTCTCTGAAGGCTCCAGGATCAGTTAAAGAAAATAAATGAATGCATTAGCCTCATCTAACAACACTTACAACATCCACCTTCCACAATCCTCTGCTTCTTTGTTCAGAGGAACCATCTCTATTTCCTCTCTTGGGTCCTTTGGAATCAAAACTGGCCATTTCTACAATTCCCATCATGGTGGTTCGCCAGGCAAGTTGACAAGCATCCCAAGCCATGATGTTCCGGTCGCCATTGGATACCATTTAATGAAATCAATACTATGTGTTAGCTTTAAAAAAAAAAGCTCACGTATTTATTCCATCAACTGCAGATTCTGGATGTTCACTGGTTTCATTTATTACAAGAAAGTCAATGTGGATGTACTTTAGATCCTCCTAAAAGATGAGAATTTAAAAAATCAAGGTCAGAACAGCATGGATATGTCTCCATGGTGTCAAAACAATAGGCTAAAACATTGTTGTTTGTCTTTCATTCTCGAAAAGGACCATGACACGAGGGAGGTGATGCTATGACATGCAAGTTAATTAGGTATAAGTGAAGGAGGACTGTGCAAAGTCATCAGACTTATTTTCTCCTCTGGAGCCATCTGGGCCCAGTGGCAAGATGTAGTTAGGAGGACTGGAGATGGCCTTGAATACAGTCTTAGTTTGACTGAAGCAATGTCCATTCAGTGATTAAGGCTAGGTAAGAAATAAGGGAGAGAATGACTTTTTTTACCCAGTCAAAAAAACCTAGCGTTGAATAACCTTTAGTGGTGCAGTGGATAGAGCACTGGCCTAGGATTCAGGAGGATGGGAGTTCAAATCTGACCTTAGACACTTGCCACTTACTGGTTGTATGACCTCGGGCAAGTAACTTAACCCTGATTGTCCCCCATCCAGGGCCATTTCCAGTGTCCTGATCCATATCTGGCCACTGGACCCATTTGGCTCTGGAGGAGAAAGTGAAGCTGGTGACAAAGCACAGCGCCCCCCCCCCCAAATCCAATTCATGGTGTCACCTCCCTGATGTCATGGTCTTCTTTGAAAATGAAGGCCAAATATTCCTTCAGTGGTTCCCAGTCGCCTCCAGAATCAAATACAGAATGCTCTGTTTGTCATGGAAAGCCCTTTGTAGCCTAGCCCCCCACTTCTACCCTCACCCCCCCACCATTCCAGTCTTCTTCCTACTTGCTCAGGACTCATATTCTTTAATTCAGTGAGGAAGAGGAGGAGGATGATGGTGATGTTTGTCCATTCTCGAAGAAGACTCTGACATCAGGGAAGTGATGTGCACATTGAATTGGATTTGAGTGAGGGGTTGCTGTGCGAAGTCATCAGTCTCATTTTCTCCTCCAGAGCCATCTGGGTCCAGAGGCCAGAGATGAATCAGGACAACTGAAGATGGCCCTGGATGTGAGGCAATCAGAGTTAAGTGACTAGCTCGAGGTCACCCAGTTCGTGTCAAGTATCTGAGGTTGGATTCAAACTCCTGTCCTCCTGACTCCAAGGCCAGTGCCCCCATCCAGTGACCCTGGCCTTCTGACTCTACCATCTCAGTTCTAAGCTGCCCTTTCCCCAAGCCTGGAATGCTCTCCCTCCACCCTTTGGGCTACTGACCTCCCTGGCTTCCTTTAAGCCCAACTAATATCCTACCTTCTCTAGGAAGCTTTCCCTAACTTCTTTGAATGACAGTGCCTCCTCTCTGTTAATTATTGCTATTTATCCTGTGCTTTGTCTATATTTGTTGTCTCCCTTATTAGACTATAAACTCCTTGAGGGCAGGAACTGTCTTTTTGCCTCCTTTTTGTATCCTCAAACTTAGCACAGTGCTGAACTCCCAGGGGGTGCTTAATATATGTTTATATGTTTATCGGTTGATGACTGACAAGATACTCAGGGGCAGAAACTGGAATTGGAGCCAGAAGCTCAGCCTGGATTCCCTCCACATCTGACTCCAGATCAAATGGCCTTTCCACTACACCAGAGCAGCCTCATTATTATTATTCCCATTTTCCAGGAGAGGTTTTGACTTGCCCAAGGATGCAGGGCTGGCAGACTCAAACCCAAGTCTTCTGACTCTGAAATCCAACCCTCTTCCCCCAGGCCATACTTCTAAGGGAAGTATCCCAGAGTACATGGTACAGTTTAAGGGTGGCCCAGCCCCCTCCAGGGAGCAGCCCCTCTGAGATTTTTGACAAAAATATTTACTTAATTAGCCAACTCATATGAATTAATAGGCCTCCCCACCTGCCTCTTGCTCCTGTTGGGTAATTCATCACCCCAGGTGTCATATTAGGAGGCCCGGACAGGTGAGTCACTGTAATTGTATTGAATTTAATTCATTCCATATTTAAATTGTCACAGCTAGCAGATTCATGGATCTCTGGTCATGGGGCCCACTACTGAACCTGACTGCTCCCACAAGAGACTGATCTAATTACAAGGTCCCTAAATGTTAAATTCTCTAGTTCCTGGCAGGTTCAGGAGGCCTTTCCATGAGCTGTGGTCAATTATTCCTTGAACCTTATTGCCCCCTCCAACTCCTCCCACCTCTGTTGCTTTCCATTTACTTTGAAGAGGTTTTCTATTTATTGATTTGAACATACATCATTTCCCTGATAGGATGTAAGTTCATTGAGGGTAAGAGTTGGCTCCCTCTTTCGTGCTTGTGGATTAATTGATAGACTGAATTCTCCCATAGGAGTGTTTCCTAGGCTAGCTAGGTCACAAACAAAGGACTAGAGGTTCATAAATGTAAAGAGGAACCGTCCTTTGGGTCCTTTGATTTTGCAGATGAAGAAACTGAGGTGAGGACTGGTACTGACAGTTGGTGTCTGAGTCAGCATCCAAATCTGGAAAAACCAGAGAGGCGCCACGATGCCTCAGAGGGGTGAGAATATTGGAAATAGCTAGACCAAGAGCAAGGAAACGCAAGGTGTGATCCTAGCTGCACTCCCTTTCTTCATTTGTAGCAGGGGGCATTGGAGTCAGTGATTTCTTTCCCCACCCAAGGCAATTGGGGTTAAGCGACTTGCCCAAGGTCACGCAGCTAGCTGAGGCCGGATTTGACTTAAGGTTCTCCTGACTCCAGGTACTTCATCCACTGCACCACCCAGCTGCCCCTGACTCGATTTCTAAAGTCCTTTCCGGCTCTAATATCCTGTGCCCCTGAATGTAATTTGCTTTCTAGCTCTGATATGAGGAGCTCTAAGCTCCAAAGCCCCTCCCAGCTCAGAATTGTGTCTTATGTTCTAAGTGTTCTAATATGAAACTCTTTTGTGTGTATTTGTGTGTGCATCAAAATATAGCTATGCTCTGTGTAATGTATATATGTCCACATATATGTCAAGTCTTACACACACATATTTGTTGGCTCAATTAGAAGGTAAAGCTCTTTTTTGAGTAGAGATTTTTTCAATCTTTCACTTCTAGCATCTGATCTATAGTAGGAACTTAGGAAATGCTCATTGTTTGATTAACACAAAGACTCTTTCCACTTCTGATATTTTATGTTCTAGGATTCCTTTCTAATTCTGATATTCTGGGGTCTAAGGATCCTTTCAGTTTTGACATTCTAAATTCTAGAGTCCCTTCCAACTCTGATGTTCTGAGTTCTAGGGTCCCTTCCAACTCTGCTGGCCTAAGTTCTAGAGTTCCTTCCAATTCTAACGTTCTAAGCTCTAGAGTCCGTTTTAATTCCGGTAATCTAAACTCTCAAGTCCTATCCAATGCTGATCTAGAGTCCCTTCCAACGCTGATGTTCTAAGTTCTAGGGATCCTTTCAACTCTGGCATCCTAAATTCTAAGACCCTCTTCCAACTCTGATGTTCTAAGTTCTAGAGTCCCAACTCTGTCTAAATTCCAACTCTGATGTTCTAAATTCTAAGGTTCCTTTCAACTCTGACATTCTAAGTTCTAGGGTCACTTCTATCCTATATTCTACAATCCTTTATAGTTTTGACATCCTCTGACTTTATGTGAGGTGATTACACCAATAACAATTCCAGAGTCTGATTGGGAGCCTGCCCAATTTCCACAAGTAGACAAAGGTTTCCAAATTTCTCTCAAATACCCACAAACTCTCCCTGTCCCACACTGGCCCTTCATGCCCCCTCCTCTATGCAAACACTGCCTCACACCATGAGAAGAAGACTTCTTTCTTGGGTTCAGCAAGGCTCTGGTCCCTGCTGGGAAAGGGCGATTCTCTCTGGCTTGTGAATTTAGCCAAGTGCACCCACACAGGCCACGGCTTCTGCTGAGCATCCCTTTGTCTCCGTGACTTATGTGTCAGAGAGGCAAAGCTAGTGGTCCGTGGCAATTAATCAAGTGCTCGGCATCTACCTTTGATCTGGGGGAAATGGTGGCTATCAACCAGAACAGAGTCTGGTGAAGGAGAGAAGGAAATCAGCAAAGAGGGATGAAAGGATGGAGCCAGGAGGGAGGTGAAGAAGTGATAAAGGGGAGAGCTCAGATTATCTTCCATATTCCAATTGGGAAGGCTCCATCATGTCTATAACCAAGTGCTTTCTTTGCTATGGCCTAGATTTCCTGCCTTAGGCAATCTGATTCAGCACTCAAGAAAGCAGACCCCCCCCAAAAATGATAAGGAAGAAAAGAATTCTGGGTGAAGGTCTGGTCCCAGCTTTATTATTTACTCTACATCAGGATGACCTAGGACAAGTGACTTTCTTTACTTCACCTGCAGAAGGCGAGGATTGGACCAGAGCAAGGGTTCATTACCTATAGAGCCTGAAAAAAAAAATGAAAGGTTAAGATTAGAATGAAGGTTCTTCCACCATTCTCCTGAATGTCATTTAATCTCTTTCCCCTTTGGGCCTTTGTATAAGGTCTGTCTCTTCAAGTCTATAATGCCCATCTTCACGTCTTGGAATTTCAACCTTCCTTAAGGGCCTTGTACCACAAATGACACATGTCCTGATTTTCCCAGTTCCTAGAGTCCCCTACTGCCCACCCCTTGCCATGCCCCCCCACCTCTGTCAAAAAGACTTTGAGTTGGATTTCTATGTATTTGGATAGAATGCTAGCTTCTTGAGTACCTTGGACTGGCTCAGAATAATCATCCTTTGGCTGAGCTTGTGATGGTAAAGTAAGATCTCTTGGGGTATGTTTTCCCTCAATTCCCATTGATTTCAAGGGGAATTAGGGAAATTGAGTCTGAAGAAGAGAAATGGGGGGGGGGTCATGAGACGGACTGGTGCAGAGGATAGAGCACCAACCTTGGAGTCAGAAGGATCTGTGTTCAAATCCAGCCTCAGACACTTGACTCTTAACTAGTTGTGTGACCTTGGGCAAGTCAACTCATCCTGATTACCCTGCATCCAGAGTCATCTCCAGTTGTCCTGATTCCTATCTGGCCACTGGACCCAGGTGGCTCTGGAGGAGAAAGTGAGGCTGGGGACATAGCTCAGCCCCCCCCCCACCTTAAATCCAATCCACATGCTTGTTACAGCATCACCTCCCTGATGCCATGGTCTTCTTCAAGAATGAAGGACAAACAAAACCTCAAATACTTGAACATCTGTGGTGTGAAGACAGTGTGACTTGCTCTTTTGGTTCCAAAGACCAGAAACAGGAGCAGAGAACCCATAGAAGTTATAAACTGGCCAATTTTAATGATTAGAACTTTCTCCGAGTGGAATGAGTTGTCTCAATGAAGAGATATTTGGAGCCCCCACCCCAATCTGAGGTCTTCAGGTAAACTGAGGACTGATCCAGTGCGTAGGGTCTTTTTAGTTCAAATCTAGGCTGGGTTAGATGGTTACTCAGAGCCCTTCCAAAGTGGAGGGTCTGAGAGGCAGAATTTAGAAAGATGTTCTCTTCAGGTCAGTATTCCAAGAAAAATATTATTGTAAGCCTTTGGGGACTCCTACGGAGACAGAAACTTTCTTTATCCTGCCTGGAAACCAGCTTTGGGGGATTGACTGCAGAGAGTAGGGAGGAGGTGAGTGAATACAATGGTTTGGGACAGTCACCAGATTTCCCAAATCCTGCCACGGTTTAAATTGAAACCGAAACTCTCCAAAGGGTGGTTGGGAGTGGGCTTAACCCTGAGCGACAGCCTGAAAAAGAAGCCTCTGCCCCAGCTGGCTGGGCTTCAGGCCCAGGGTCCCAGGCTCAGGGCCCCAGGCTCAGGCCACCACAGCCCTGGAGGTGAGGACCCCCTCTTTCCTGGAGGAAAAATATACAAGCTCCTCAGCCTTCTGGGGTCTGCTCCCACCCACCTTCCCAGGCTACTGCATTCCTCCACAGGATCCCCCGGCTCAGGCCAAACTCGCCCAGAATTCAATTCGACACTTGGACTTTTATGCTTTTGCACAGTGTCCCCAGCCCTGACACAGAAGCAGCATGACAGACACTTCAGAAGCTGGAACTTTGTACTTTCCGAATGAATGCTCTGTCCCTCTGCCTCCCCTTCCTCCTGTCTCCCCTTCTCCTCTGCCCTTCCTTCCCCTCCCTCCCCGATTCCCCAGGGAGCTCTTCCTACTCAGACAACCTCTCTTTAATCAGCTTCTTAGATGCCGTGTGCCCATCCCTCCAGCCCCTCCTTCACCACCACCACCCCCTCCCCCAAGGACCACCAAAACTCCTGGAGCACATGGATGGGGGGGGGTGAGCTATCTTTGCATCCCTTCCCTCAAGCTCCACTTAATAAATGTTCAATTAATTTGACGGGCAGCTGCTCCAGGCTCACTAGGTGGGTATTTTGGCTGTTCCCACATGGCCAGGGCCATCCCTTCCAGCTCTGAGCCTTGGCGATTGGGCAACCAGGGATTGTTGTTTCCAAAACCACTTTTACAGAGCCTTCCTCCAGGCAACGCTTTGAGGATCTTTGTAGGTGGTAGAGCTACCACTGTGCCCATTGTACAGATGAGGAAACTGAGGTTTACAAAGGGGAAGCGTCCAGGCCCAAGGTTATACAGTGAGCCTCGGTGCTGAGCCGAGGCCAGTGTCTTTGCTGAGCTTCCTACAGGAGAACAGAGGAGTAGTAGGATCTTTCTTGGGAGATCTGAGCCATCAGAGGATTCTTTCACTGATCCAGATCTGTGATCCCACTGGTGTAGGGAGCCCTGAGAGGAATTACCTTTTACCAAGGAGGCCTACCTCTGTTTAGCAATTTCTAATTTAATTTTTAGACACTTGCCCAAAGGCACAGAGAGGTTGAGTCCCTTCCCCGGCACACAGCACATTAGAAGAATTGTAGATTCAGCAGTAAAGGAACTTTTAAAGATCATCTGCCCCACAGTGGATCCAGTCACATTCAGCAGGGGAAAACACTCAACAAACTGGGATTAACATGCGTAATGAAAAATAGTCAGCCGTACAATAAAACAAAGGTAATCTTAATTTGTCATTTTCTAAGTCAATTTGCAGCCCATGTTTCTTTTTGATTCAATTTTTATTTGTTTGACATCATTGATCTGGAATAATCCCTTCACTTTACAGATGAGTAAACTGAGGTTCAAAGATGGAAGTGACTTGATTAAGGTCATTAAGTGACTTTAACTGGTTTTTGTGCTTTGTTCCTCAGAGACAGGACTTAAACCCAAGTCTTCCCAATGCCCATGCGCCATGATTCTTCTTGGTAAAGGGATGAAGATGAATAATTAGGAGTATTCTGCTCACTTATTAAGTATGCATGTTCTTCCTTGTAACTAAAACGTTTCCTGTTCAATCAATTCTCATCAAGTCTTTAATTTTTTTTTTAAATGGAGATCCATAGGATGATTCATGGAGAAAGTTTATTTGTTCACTAGAAAGCAAGAAAAGTTAGGTTAGGGCTAATCACTCATGCTTTTTTATGAGGTTAACATCTGGGATTTATAATGAAAATTATTCAGATATGCAGCAATTCAAGATAGACTTTCTCTAGAATACAAATTTGATGACGTCACCTGATCTTTTTCACACACACACACACACACACACACACACACACACACACACACACAGAGACTTCACTCAATTTGCCCTCCCCTTCCCAGATCCAACATCTCCTGGTGGAGGGCCCAAGCTAGAATTTTCTCAATGAGAAGCCCAAATCTCGTTTGCTAGCTACCAATCCATTCGTGTATAGATTCATATTTTGGGGTTTTCCTGTTACTCTACCGAAACCCGGAAAATTCTTTGGGAACTATAATCATCAGTTTTTACTTGTTTTTAAAATGAGATTTGACAATGATTTAGTGGGAAGGGAGGGATGCTTAGTAGCTCTCTTCCGACATGAATAAAGAAGGTATGAAAGTAGAATAAGCTTATTCTAGGAATAACAATCCAAAGCCACGAAGAGACAAATTTGGTGTCACAGAAGTAAGCACTCAGTTATTACAACTGTTACAAGCAGTTTGGGGACCTTAGATCATTGGATTTTTTCTTTTTGTTTTTGGTTTTTGCAAAGCAACGGGGTCAAGTGGCTTGCCCAAGGCCATACAGCTAGGTCATTATTAAGTGTCTGAAGTCGGATTTGAACTCAAGTACTCCTGACTCCTGGGCCGGTGCTCTATCCATTGAGCCACCTAGCCACCCTATTAGATGTTTTTGAACAAAAGCTGATGACCATTTGATGGGGAGGTTTTATATAAGACATAGATTGGATGCAATGGCCAATGAGGGTCTTCCCAGTTGAGATTGTATGGATTGCTCTCCAAAGTTCCCGAACAAACAAAAACTGAGATTCCCTTTTAGAACAGTAAACTCCATGAGGACAGGGATGGTTTCTTTCTTTGTCTTTGGTTTCTTAGGATGCCTAGTATGCAGTAGGTATTTACTAAATGCCTGTTTGATGATTTTCTACCAAAATATCCTCACAGTGAGAGGCTGGTGTTCGCAGACCCAGCAGAAGGGGCTCATCATTTGAGCCCCTGAAATAGGTTCTGCCATTTTCCAGATAGGAGTATTTGGAGATCCCTGAAAAAGTCTTTGATCACGCCCAGCTTGGGATGGAGAGATCTGGCACTAGCTCCTTCAAGGCAGAGGTTGGTCTATTTAGTATGCATTTCCCTCTGGCCCAGAGATCCCTCCAAGGAGTGAACTTAAAAAAGCAAATCTTGACCCTAACCTGTGATTACCTGTACTGTCTCCCAGCACTGGGTGAAACAAAGCATATACTCCCAGCTCCAGCGAGGCCCCATAAACCTCTCTGCGGCTTCTGCAGAGTGAAGAGATGGGCCCATAGGGAGGAGCTCCCCATCCCGGAACCCCCTCCCTCGGACGAAGGGACAATTGATAGGGGGTGTGCTTGGGTTCTTTGGGAGCCCTTTCTGAACAGCTGCCTCAGCTCAAGATGCAGCATCAAGGGCTCAGCGACAATGCCCCAGGACGGGACCATAAAGAATTTGCCTGTCCATTTATTCGGGCTGTCACAGGCTGCATCTGGGACAGAATGCCTCCTGTCAGAGGTCCACCCACAGCCTCTGCTGAGGACCATGGGGGGCAGAACGGGAGGGCTGTGTCTTCTTGGGCCTTAGCTGGTTCACAGGACAAGGGCTACAGACTAGTGGAGGCTCTTTGGTCTGGCCCTCCTCTCCTCTCCCCCCACCCCAGGACCATTTTTTGCCAGATCTTTATATGAAATAATCTACAAAATGAATTCTGGATTGGTCATTCTCAGTTCTTTTTCAGATTTGGGGTGATCATGAAGTCTAATCCATCACAAAGGTGACCACATATAGACCAGGAGAGAGTTGGAACCAACTCCCAGATAATAGCTCATCTCTCTCCCTCCTCTCCCCTTAGAATCCTTGATTCAAAATCCAACCTGAAGGCTCCCTCCTCAGCATTTATTAAATATCTACTGCATACTAGGCATCCTAAGAAACCAAAGACAACCAGTACCATGTGGTACTGGAAAGAAGGCTGATTTTGAAGGCAGAGGACCCAGGCCCCTAATCCCAGCTCTGGCATCAAAGGGACAAGCTCCTTCCCCTCCTCTGCCTTAGTTTCCTGATCTGTAAAAGAATGAGGGTGAATGAGATAATCTCAACAACCAAATCCTTGACTCCAGATCCCTTCTAAGTGTCCAAATGATTTTATGCATGTTTTATATTATTTATCTGGGTGCATGCATACCCTCCAAGTAGCCAGATAAGTTCAGAGAGGGCCGAGATGGTTTAATTTCCATCGTTTTTGTCCTTACCTTCTATAGAGGGAGCTAAGGAATGTTGAACTAGGGTCAGGAAGACATTTATTTACTAGCTAGGATCGTGGGCAAATCATAACCTCTCTCGGCTTCAGGTTTCTCATCTGTAAAATGAGAATAAAAAGGAAAACTTTTCTCAAAGACTACGCTGCCTTTTATAATGCTTTGCTTCCTATGACATATAAATGCTATTCTTTAATTTTTAATTGTTATTAGTAGTAGTAGTAGTAGTAGTAGTAGTAGTAGCTCACACCTATGGGGGGGAATAGAGATTCTGGACTTATTTTTTTAATCACATTAAAAAAGGAAACACCCGGCATCTATTCTATCAACTTGCCCATAACTTCTAAACTTAGAGAACTGCCTGGGCCACTAAGAGGTGACAGCACTTGTCCAGTGTCACCTGGCTTGTGGATGTCAGAGACAGGTCTTCAGAGTGAGTCCTCTAGCTACGTGACCAGACTGTATGTCTCCTTGTATGTAGTAGGTGCTCAATAAATGCTTGCTGATCTGGATTGGTCAGAAAGTGCCCAGGGAGAGGAGTGGGGCCTTAGTGAAAAGACTCCAAACACAAAAGTCTATAATACTCCTCAGGACTTGATCCAGCCCCCCCAGAATCTTGCCCCAATGCCACATTGCAATATGGTGGTGACCCTGGTTCCTTGAAGGCCATGTAGGCCAACGGAGCGTAGGGAGACTAGAACTGAATGGCCAAAAGAAGGCAAAGAAGAATGGCTCCAGGGAAAGAACCCTAGATTTGGAGTCAAGGGATCTGGGTTCAGGTTCTGACTCTGTTATGTACTGTCTTTGTGACTGTGGTTCAACTTCTTAGTCCCTCGACCTCATTCAGCCACATGAGGGAACAGAGAGTGCAGAGACTCTCAGTTTATAGACTGCTAAAAACTGAACTATAGCGATAGAAATTCTTAATGAAATCAAAAGGAAATACCCGCTCGGCGGGAAGACGGTTTACAGGTTCTCTACGGAGGGGCAAAGAAAGGAGTGGACGATTCTAAATGGATCAAGAATTAGTATTTCAGGGGCGGCTAGGTGATGCAGTGGATAGAGCACCAACCCTGGAGACAGGAGGACCTGAGTTCAAATCCGACCTCAGACACTTCATATTTACCTAGCTGTGTGGCCTTGGGTAAGCCACTTAACCCCACTGACTTGCAAAAACCTAAAAAAATCCCCAACAAAACAACAAAAAGAATTAGTATTTCAAGGGACATCTTGGCCATTTTGTCTTTTGGGACTTGGGATAATGAGCGGATCAAAAAGGTCACCATGACTACACCTGTATTTCTATTGAAGGAGATGAAGCAATTAAAAAAAAGAAACCAGAGATGCCCCGATGTTGGGATGCTGTGTTTGAGACAGAAAGAGACTGAGGGTTCATGAATTAATGAAAGGCTTTGTACCTGGTATCAGGATAGTTTCTCCCATAACAGAACCAGAAGTCACAGGTGTGGCAAGCGTCCAATATCACCACCAAAAAATTGAATCTCATGTTGTGTTAATGGGCAGGACTGAGGTGACTCAAAGGGATAGAGGGCCAGCCTGGAATCACAGAGACTTGGAGTTCAAATACAGCCTCAGACACTTGCTAGCTGTGTGACCCTGGGTGAGTCATTTCACCTTTATTTGCCTCAAGTTCATCATCTGTTAGATGGGAAAGAGAATCATAACACCCACCAATTTCTAGGACCGCTGTGCAGACCAAATGAGATAATAACTGCAGAATGCCGGCACACGGTAAGTTGGTATTAGGCAGTCATATCAGATTGAGCTGCCTATATCTGGTCAGACTATTGCCCAGTTAAAGATCACAATCAACCTCAAGTCAAAGAGGCTAAAGATGGGCAGAAGGTAGTCCAAAGAAGTGCCACTAATTCTGGAAATAGGAAAAAGCAACGATGTTGACATCGATGGTCACCATTTCCTGAAAAGGTTTAATTGATGTGAAGCAGTTACCACAAGGAGGGAGCAAAAAGCCACCAGAAACCACCTTAGCCAGCAAATACAGATCCTTCTTGCCAAGCCTAGAGAGAAGGTGGCCAAGGATGACATGACTTTAGAATACAAACTCGTTTGTAAACCACTCTGGGGGAGGAAGAATGGAGGAGGATGTCAGAAGATTACAAGCAGCGTCACCTCATAAAACAGTGAAAATCAGCAGAGGTGAAAACAAGTCTGTGGAAAATTTGGCACGAAACCCAATTGAGGCAGCGCAACCCTAGATCCCATAAATGAATCTGGCAAGAGCACAACAAATGCATAGAAACCAGAGCATATAATAATCTATTTTCATCATGGGGCCATGCTAGCGGTACAAAAGAATTTGGATTCTAACACTTTAATTCAAAAAAAAATGTCTGAACCAGACCAAGTTCACACTGGGCAATGGCCATCTCATTGACAACCTTGAAAACACTGAATGATGATTTAAAAAATCATTTAGGAGGAGATGCTGTAAGAATAAGGAAATCATGGATGGAATTCTTGTCCAAATAAGGTAATTAGAGAATTATTCAATCAACCAGCATTTTTTTTTTTGCAGGATAGTCCATTAAACCACCTCACTGCCCCAGACTGGATGAGTTTTTTTCCTTGTTTGTTTGTTTTGCAAAGCAGTGGGGTTAAGTGACTTGCCCAAGGTCACACAACTAGGCAATTAAGTGTCTGAGGCCAGATTTGAACTCAGGGACTCCCAACTCCAGGGCCAGTGCTCTATCCACTGCACCACCTAGCTGCCCCAACCAGCATTTATTAACTGCCTACTGCGTACTGCTCACTAATGGTAGCCTTTAGGAATACAAGTATAAAGAATAAACCAACCCATATTGGAAAGGAGTTTGTATTTCAATAAGACTGATTAACAGAGAACATTGATAACTACCCATCAATATGGCAACTTTCTTATCTTTATAAAATCTTTATGAAGTATCCATACTGAGAAAATTCTTGATGGGAAAAAAGAGGTCCTTCCCCCCACCCCACCCCCACTATTGCCTCCCAGACAAAGTGTGAATTCTCTGAGGTCTCCCTTGCCACAACCATGATTTTCACTCTTTCACTGACTCAAGTCATAGCTTCATGATGACCATAACAGTGAAGCCCACCAAACTGAAATCAGGCATGATAGAGTTCTTACAACTAAACCAGACCTTGCCCTTGTTCATTAACTAGAGACAGAGAGGATCTAAGAGATTCATTGACTGACAGAGACGCAGAGAATCTGAGCATTGGGGACCTGCCTATCATGGCTTTCACAGGGATGATGGGCATCTAGGGATCAATAACAGATACAGAACAGAAAAGGAAATTCTATGAGGGCAGCTGAAAAAGGAGATACAGATCCCTAGTCTCACTGAGACTTGGAGAGAGGTCCTCAGGTATGTTTATATGAGGTCTCAAAGAAGTCACATACATGGAGTAGCAGCCCAGACTCATCCCCTTGCTGGTGAATCATTTGGACTATACAGGTCCCGGGAAAGGCAGTTCATCCCCTGCTTGCTGTTAAATTAAATAAAATCTATCCTGCATTTAATACCTTATTAGCTTGAGAACATTCAGGGGGAGCTGAGGGAATTTTTAGGCAGGAAATGCATTCTGGTTTGCGATGTTCCCAGGGGAAATCTTGGAGAGGGACAGAAGCTGAAGAAATTTTCTGAGATCTCCAAGATTCTACCCTGTTCTGTGGTGCTTGAAATGGAGGTTCAACTATTGACCATTATAAAATAAAATAAAACTTCACTGATGCAACCTTCCTTCATCCTCATAGTCAAACAACTGACCAAAAGGTATAAACAGCGTAAGATCCTATTATTTTTCTTGATTGGTTAAGAACAAACAAACAAACAAAGCCAACATGACTTGCTTGAGCAGAGCACACTTTTAAAGGTTCTTTTACTCTTTCTCAAGAACAACATTATTAAAATCAGCCAACTTTCCTTTATAAATGTAACCACAGGAGCAACTAGGTGGCGCAGTGGATAGAGCACCAGCCCTGGAGTCAGGAAGACCTGAGTTCAAATCTAATCTCAGATGCTTAACAATTACCTAGCTGCATGACCTTGGGCAAGTCACTTAACCCCATTGCCTTGCAAAAATACTAAAAAACAAAACAAAAACAAATGCAGCCACAGAGATAATGCTTTTCCTCTATCCTCTGATTATTGTAGGCAAGCAAGACAGATGGCAAGGGGATGCATGTCTAGCATATTCCGAAGGTTGTCAATAACATTTTCTCAGTTCCTTTAGCCCCCATCAGTGACCAATATTACATTGGCAACATTGCCAAATCTCCTCAAACAACTCCCAGATCTGAGGCATTATTGAGCCCTTTCCTCCTCCTTCATTCCTTCTGGGCCAGGCCTTCCTGCCTCAAGTCCTCCACTTTTTGATCCAAACACCACATAGTGACCAAAATGAAATTCCTAATGCTCACATCTGACCATGTCCCTGCTCACTGGGCTCTCTACCTGTATGGCATTTAAAGCCTTCCCCAACCTTGCTCACCCTCCCCTTCCAGCCTTAGTGTACATTTCTCTCCTTTTCACACTCCAAGGTCCAGTTGCATTGACTTTTTCACCAAGTCTGGCATCCATCCCCACACTTTTGCCCAGGCTGTACCCCACGCCTGAAATTCTCTCCTTCCTTCCTTCCTTCCCTCCCCCTCTTAGAATCCTTCTTTTAAGGGTGAACCCAAGACCCACCCACCATCTCCCCCCAGCTACTAACCCTTTCTACTGAAATGAGCTGGTATCTACGCCCCATTTCACATATGTATCCTGATAAACATAAATTCTTCCATCAGAGACTTTTTTTTTGTTTTTTCATTTTTTGTTTTTGAAAAGGCACTTCACAAATGTTTAATTGATCAATTGATGCAATATCCTACAGTCATTTCCTTGAGTGACAGGTTCCAACTTATAATTCGGAAAGTCACCAAAAGAGTTTCACTGATTCTGTTGAAAGACCCATCAACTCTGTGGAGACACTTCCTCTGTGGTCAAACTCTTCCCAATAATGAGAGGAAGAAAGATTTCCTATGAAGCAAAGTCACCTCACATTCCGATCGGTAGACAGGCATTGTCTAATCGTGCAGGGGGGAGAAAGGGGCTTTCTCCTGAAACAGGCAAATTAAGTAGATGGATTTTGACAGGACTGCACAATTAAAACCGGTGAGCCTTTAGAACCTTTGGTTCAGAAATCCATTTTGTCAGACCATGCAAAGGGATGTGGTTCCCTCCACCCAGCTCTCCCTTGTAGGATCTTAATAATGGCAGAGGGGAAGAAGGAACAGTCTCCTTCTCTAGAAAGAGAACTTACTTTCTTTTACCAGAGGTCTGGACACTGACATTATAATGTGAATTGGCTAAATTCAGACACAAGTCCCCAGCTTGAACCTCAGCCAGGAAGGGCTATTACATTAAGCTGCCAACTTTAAAGTCTCCTCAAGGCAGGCACATGCTACATTTAAAAACCCAACTTTTTAGTCCTTAAGAACTAAAAGAAAAATATAGGAATGACTAAGGAATGAGTTTCACCTGGATATTTTCGTTATTTTCCCCAACCTCAAATTGCTATCATTTTCCCCAGCAAAATTGTCTTTTATTATCTTTATATTTTGTATACAATCATACATGTTCATGATGTTTCCCTGGATAGAATGGAAGCTTTTTTGGGGGGGGGGGATGGCTTCATTTTTGTCTTTTCTCCCCCAGAAGCTAGCTAGGCAAATAATAGCTATTTGTTTGTTTGGTTGATAGAGGGTCCCCCCGCCAGGGTCATCTCCAGTGGTCTTGATCCATACCTGGTCATTACATCCAGATGGTTCCAGAGGAGCACTCCCTCACTCAAATCCAATTCACATGCTTGTCATGACATCACCTCCCTGATGTCATGGTTTTCTTCAAGAATGAAGGACTTGAGGCAGCTAGATGGCTCAGTGGCCCTGGAATCAGGGGGACCTGAGTTCAAATCCGACTTCAGACACTTAATAATTACCTAGCTGTGTGACCTTGGGCAAGTTACTTAACCCCACACTACCTTGCAAAAAGAAAAAAGGAAAAAAATGAAGGACAAACAAGAGGTCCCCTCTATTTTTAACACTTAATGCTCAAATATTCTCCATTCTCAAGTACTTTCTACCTCTATTTTTTTTTGTTTTCTATCTTAACATCCTAGGTCCTAATGGTATTTTATATTTTTAATATTAAAATCTTTCATGGAATTCCTGATCTTTTTGGCAAAAAAAGAAAATATATCAATATTTGAATAATATGGGGAATAATAATGGGGAGAGAATGAGGCAAGCATTATCAATTTCAGACCTTAGATAATTCAAAAAAATCTTAGGTTAATTGGCATTCTTATCTTTTCTGAGCTAATAGTATAGTTGGGCCAACCTAATTATTCTCCCATCTCACTCTCCCTAAGTGAGTTGGGCTACATTTGCCCTTCAGGAATCTAGGGATACCTGAATGCTTGGGTTAGCTCTTCTCTGACTCTCTTGGCTTAAACCAATGAGCACCCCAGTTCCCTTTAACTCCAATTCACATCTAGTAGCTTTTACAAGGTGATGTTTATTTCAATTATATAGCAAGAAAAGGACTGCCAACATGTCTTTCCCCCCCAACACCATGAGAGGGAGGGGCATCCTCTTTCATATACCCCCTTATCTTTGGGGAGGAATAGACTCACGAGTTCATACCATTTCTAGTTGTGTGAGCTGGTCTTATCCAGTTCATGGCCTATTTGAGATGAGTCTTTATGTCTTATCCAGTCCATTGCCTGTTTGTGATGAATCTTTATAATGGGCTCCACTGGCCTAGGTCCTGAAGGTCACTTGGGGATATTGATGTTGGACTTGCTGCCAAACATGAATTGAAATTCCAGACTCCTGGGCTGAGATGGCTCACTCTTCTGACCTCTCAAAGCTCACTAATTTCCTTTATCTAAAAATGAAAAAATAAATATGAAAGTTAAGGATTGAGATCTACTCTTATTCATAGGACACAACTGCCCTGGATGGGAAAACCCACCATTTCTCTCTTTACAACATTTTCTCTTTTCTCATGGCCATGCCATTGGGAGGGAAGAAGTAAAACCAAAAAGAGGAGAAAGAGAACTTCCTATTGTGGCCATGCAGTCATAGCCCATCAAGGAGGCTCCAAGTCACTCCATCATTAGCAGACAAGAAACATGGAACATTGAAGCATGCTTCACATCTTTTCCAGGCATTTTCATGGCATGATATCATGGTTCCTTTGGAAGTTGTTCTGCCCAGCCTCTTCCATGAGAAGAATGGAATTAGCAGTACCCTGAAGAGTCCCAAGGACTGTGGCCAGTGATGAGTAAGACCCCATTATCTAAAACACTTTCCTCCAAACAACCTATGAGTTAGGCAGTAGTGCCAACTCTAAAGGGTTAAATGAATACCCCAGGGGTCCAAAACAATCTTCCATTGGACCCAGGATTCTTAGTCTCAGAAGACCACAGATTTAAAACTGAAAGGGACCTTGAAGGACCTTCATTGAGTCCTCATTTTCAGGTGAAGTAACTGAGGCCCAGAGGAACTGAGTGATGACTAGTCCAGAATCACACAGCTGGGCAGGATCTGAACTCAGTTTCTTCTGACTCTAATCTAGAACTCTGTCCATCAAGTATGGTTTTCCGTATACAGAACCAAAGTTCTTTCTGCTACATCAATTGTCAGCCTTTTCAATGGAAAGAACATTCAGTTAAGATGCCATAAGGCCTTTGTCCCAGTTCTACAACTAAAGCTAGCTGTGTTCCCTTTGGTGAGATGCTTGACCTCTCTGGGCCTTGGCTTCCTCACCTGAAAGTTGAGGAAGAGGGACTAGATAACTGCTCAGGTTCTTTTTTTTTTTTTTTGCAAGGCAATGGGGTTGAGTGGCTTGCCCAAGGCCACACAGCTAGGTAATTATTAAGTGCCTGGATTTGAACCCAGGTACTCCTGACTCCAGGGCCGGTGCTTCACCTAGTCGCCCCTCAGGTTCTTTTCATCATTGAATTCCATATCCCTTCCCTCCCCCTTTTCTTTTCCCCTCTTCTTTTCCTTTCCTCTTCTTCCTTTCTCTTCCTCTTTCCCTTCTCCCTTCCCTTCCCTTTCCCCCTTCTCCTTTCCCTTTCCCTTTCCTTTCCCTTCCCCCTTCCCCTCTCCTTTTCCTTCTCTTCTCTCTAATAAAAAACCTCTAAGGAACAGTGAAATGTTTAGAAAGATATGCAGCAGCATCCCCACCATCCCCCTAATATGCTTCACTGGGGTCCAGTGCCCACCTGGAACAAGTGCTGTTAGTCTTGGGCAAATGACCAGATAGCCACTAGCCAACAGCTGCCCAGTCTCCCCAAGTCTTCTTTTCCTATCTTCCAACGTACACACATTTTTTTTTACTTAATTAGGCAAAAGCTAGATATGCTCTTCACTGTAGCAATTTTTTTCTTTGAAATACTCATTGCTCAAAGTGATGCAAACAAAGGGCTCACGCATCCAGTAAGATGGAGCAGATTGGCTGGGAGTCAGAGATGGCTAGTGGGTCTTCCTGGTGTCCAAAAGGAGGCCCAGGGGCCCAGGAGCTGATTGTGGTAAGGCAGAGAAAAGGAGGGGCCCCTGACTTCACAGGGCCATGTGGAAGGGGGATCCCATTGATTGCAGAGGGTCCATGGAAGCTGTAGGGGGCAGATACCACCTTGATTGAGAAAACACTCTGAATTTATCTGTGCTGTCCATTGGATTGCTAAAGCAGATAATGAGTTCCCCATCCTTGAAGGTCTCCAATCAGAGGCTGGTGATCCCTTGTCAGAAATGTCATAGAGGAATATCCTGCTCTGGAAGGGATTGCCCAGCTGGCATCTGAGGTCCAGGACAACTCTAAGATTCCCACATTCTAGAGTCAAAGGTGATGCCTTCCTGTGGTGACTTGGTTAGAGATGTTCGTCCAGTGTGGGTCCCAGAGTGATGAACCAGAGAGCCAGGAGTGATTGTACCACCCCTGTTATGGGACAGTAGGGCTGCCACTAACAGGGTTAAGTGAACTATTCTCCTCATAATCTAGGCTGACACTAGAGTCAGTCCTGAACCTCACTGAAAGGGGAGGCAGGGGATTAATTCCCTGATAATTCTTTTAAGGAAGTAATACAATATATAAACCCAAAAACCATTTTGTTGACCACTAAACAAGTGTTCAAAGAGCTTTCAAAAGAGTTAAAAATCTATCAACAGCAATTGTTTTAAATCTCTAATAACAAATACAAATTAAAATAAAACTTAGATTTCACCAATTACTCACTAAATTAGCAAAAGACAAAAGAGAGTAGTCGTATTGGAGGACTTAGGAAAGCAGATACATTGTTGGTGGAGCTGTGAATTGGCCTAACCATCTTTTTCTTTTCTTTTTCACTGAATTTTATTTCCTTTTTTAGTTATAAGCATTATTAAAAATCTAAAACAAAAAAAAAATTCTTGATAATTCCAGTGCTCTCTTTCCATGACATCTGATTGGGCTCAGCGTTTTCTTTTTTCTTTTAATTAATATTTTATTTGTTTTCCAATTTATACAATAGTAGTTTCTACTATCATTCTTTGTAAGGTTTTTTAATTTTAGGCCCAACCATTCTCAAAAAAATTTGGAATTATGGAAGAAAAAAGTCATTTAAACTGTTTTTGACCTTGACCTAGAGATCTCACTGCCAGACATATGGGTGGAGGTCAAATACCAAAAAGAAGGGTGCCATAATTGGGGACAGGGACTGGTCTTGGATTTATTGTTTTAGGAAACTCCCTCTATCAATGCAGTTTATAATCTGAGAATGGCCCAGAGCACTCAGGGATTAGGTAACTTGCTCAGGGTCATACAATGATGTGTCAGAAATAAGACTAGAACCCAGACTCTCTGCCTTCAAGGCCAACTATTCATCTACTCCACCACATTGCCATCATGCAATATTCTTCTTGAACCTTTTGTGATAGCAAATGTAATGATGAACATGTGCAGTTGTTTGGCTAATGCAAGGCCCCTCTACATGGGACTCCCTTCATGGGAGCTGCTCTGCTAGTCATATGATGAAGAGGAGCCTTTTTGATAAGATGCATGACCAGAACTGGGAGCATCCACAAGCTATGGTCCACCAGAATCAGCTGTGTCTTGGGGACCTCTGTTTGCCTGGTGATAGATGAGGACTATAGGCATTGGTATGGAGAAGGCATTGAGTGAATAGTCTAAGGCTTGGGTTCAAATCCCAGCATTGCCACTGACTTACATGGAACCCAGGACAACTCACAATGTTTCTAAAGTGAGGAGTTTGAAGTAAATGATCCTGCAGGTCTCTTCATGGTAAAAATGTCTCCAAGTCTTCAGATGAGGGTATTGTGGTTGATTTGGGTTAGCTGGGTCTGGTTGGGGTTTTTTTTCTGTTTCACAGGGCCCCTCCCTGAGTAAAGTTTGTCTGGAAATTACTGTTATATAAACCAAGCCACCAGTACAGCTCTTTATAAATAATCCAAAGTGTCAGAAATATTGGGGTCCACTGATGTGACTTTCATCAACACCCTCCCCTCTCTGGGCCTCAGTTTCCTCAACTGTAAAACAGGATGGTGTTAGATGATCTCTGTGTTTCCTCTCAGCTCTAAAGTCTATAATCCTGTGGCATAATAAAATTTTACTTAAATTCACAAACTTTTCTTAAAATCATCTGTTCTAGTCATTGGGGTGGCAAAGATCAGAATGAACCAGTCCCTGAAGGATCCCCAAGGGGCCACCACATGGACAGATAGATGACTGAAGACAGAGTATGTGCAAAGCAATTTCTAGAAGGGAAGAGGTCTAGCAAACGTGGGGGAGACCAGAGGGATCAGACAGGGCCGTGCAGAGGAGGCAGCACTTGAACTGGGCCTGGAAGGGAGCTCGGGAATGACTTGGAATCACTGTCCCCTTCCAAAGAAAGACTTCAAATACCCAAGTCTATGTAACCTTTGGCTGCATTATGGAAGGAAACCACCTGCCAGGGCTCTGAGTTCTGACAAACAAGGCCCTGGAAGCCTCCGAGCTGCTTTGGAAGCTGTGCCAGCAGACGCCCTATTGCCCAACAGTTTGCAAGGACGTCAATTTGGCACAACCACAAGGTGAGTGGAGAAATGAGCTTCTCCTGAGCCATTTGTTCTTGTGAAACTCTCTCATGAGGTGAGAGAGAGAGAGAGAGAGGGAAAGAAGGAGATGGAGAGAGACAGAGAGAGACAGACCAGAGAGAGAGAGAGAGAGAGAGACAGAGACAGAGACAGAGACATTCAGAGAGAGACAGAAAGAGAGACAAAGAGAGAGAGAGAGAGACAGAGACAGAGACAAAGAGAGAGAGAAGGATAAAGGGGAAGAGGAGGGGAAGAAGGAGAGAGAGAGAAGGAAGGGGAAAAGGAAAGAGGGAGTGGGGGGAGAAGGGAAGGCGGAGAAGGGAAGGGGAGAAAGAGTGACAGACAAGAGAAAGAAAAGCACCTGTCTCATAGTCCCAAGAAAATTGGACCCATCTGTCTTCCTCCCCAGAGATGTTTTCTGGGCAGACAAAAAGGGTGACAAACCAGAAGCCAATTTTGACTCATCCTGAGGCCATGGGACTGCTGCATCTCAGGCCACAAGGCTCTGGCCGCAGACTGAGTGCTAAGCAGACCTGAAGATCCCATTTCCTCCAGAGAGGGGCTTAAGTTGAAAGTGTGAGTCCCAAGAACCTATTGAGGGAGAAAGAAAGCTCTGAGGGCAAAGGAGTAGGAACAGAATGTTAGAGCGTCTAGGGGACCTTGGGACAAATAGAACCCTTCACTTTACAGATGAGTCAACTCAGACCCAGAAAGAGGAAGTCACATGAGTTTATTTGTAAAGGGCAGAGGAAATACTTGAACCCAGATTTTTTATTTTAAATCTAGTTGGTTTTTTCCATTTTTTTTCCATTTCATCACACTTACCGAATTGAATGAATGGCTGCCTCCTGCCTTGCCCGCCCATCTACTGGTGAGAGGTCAGAAAATCAGGACTCGAAGAGACCATCTAGTCTCGCCTATTGGAGATGAGGAACCAAGACCCAGAGAGGTTGTGATGTGCCCAAGAACACTTAGAGAGTATACACAGTGGCCTAGATGAGAATCAAACCCAGGTCCTCTGATTTCCCAGCCAGAGCTGGTTCCATGGTCTGGGTGAATGTGGCGATGACTCAGATCCAACACCTGGGAAGAGGACAAACGGAATCACAACCAAGACTGAAGGAAAAGGAAATGAATGTCCAACCTTCCCCAAATGACTCAAAGCATGGGTGGAATAGGTGGTTGTCTAGTCCAAGAGACTTGAGAGGACGTGGAGGGGACAGGGACTCTGAAGTGGTAGAAAGGGATGGATTTGGATCCAGGACACCTCACCACACTGAGCCTCAGTTTTCTTTTCTGTATGAAAAAAGTTTTCTCACTGGGTAGTTATGAAGAAAAAAGCTTTGTAAAAATTAAAATTAAAAATTAAAGCTCATAAAATCGACCGTGTTGTTTTTCCCTTTGACCTGTCGATTTTTCATCATGGAAGCTTCATTCCTTTGGGTAAGAACCCAAGTCAAATGCAAATCTCTCCAGGAGGAAGTCACAGAGTAACCACATTAACCATTAATGTGTAGCTGGGTTAATGACATCCTTCCTAGGTGACAGTCACCCAGGATATGTGTAAGGGAGTTATCTTTCCAAGGAAGGCAGCAAGAGAGTATCATGTAATGGAACAGAGATCAGAAGGTAAGGGGTTTGGGTTTGAATCTTAGGTTTAGTAATTTCCTTCCAGGGTGACATTGACCTCTTCGTGTTCCTGTATCTTCATTTGTGAACTAAGAGGTTTGAAGAAATGATCTCTAAGATCCTTCCTAGCTCTAATTAATGGGGTTCCAAGGTCTCTCTTTTCCCCACCCCACCACCCCCACATTTTAATCTAAGGAAAATCAGGGAAGACTCTCAATCCCTCAGTATTTACAGATATCTCCTGAATCCAGTAAGCATCTTCCAGTTTGTTGATTGCAAGCACGATGGTAATGGGAATGGGAAGGAGGAGGGCAAGAAAGGAGGGCAGCCCCTTGGGTGGCCAGAGGGCCAGATGACTTTTGAAAGGAAAATGAGGAGAGACAAAAGTGACCTATCATCTCTCCTGGACTTTAGGTTCCATAACTTCCAATGAAGTGCAACCAACAGACACATTCTATGTTCTGAGTTCTAAAGTCCCTTTCAGATGTGACGCACTATGCTCCAAAGACTCTTACTGTTCTCCCATTCTAGAGCTCTCATTCTGAGTTCTCAGGTCCTGGGTCCCAGCCCTGACATTCTTTCTTCTAAGTCAACCTTCCATGCCCCGCCATCCTCCCCCACCCCACTCCAGCTCTAAATCCCTGGATCTCTCCGACTCCCAGGGAAGAGGCTGTTTTTCCTCCAAGTTCCATCTCTGACTCACCCATGGCCAAGGCCAAGACCTTTACCTCTCAAAGCCTTGTTTTTACTATATGTAAAATAGAGATGATAACAATATAGGCCTCCTCCCTCCCTCCCAGGGATGTTCTGGGGATTAGGGGAGATGGTATCTTGGGAGTGATTAGAGCTTTGCAGAGAGAGGCCCCCTGTCTACAGAAGGCTGTGTTGTTCTCAGGGGTGCCACAGCTGCTGGTGCTGGCAGCGTGAAAGGTGGGTATTGTGAGGCAGCACCATTGGCACCAGGAGGAGCTTGTTGTTGCTATGGGTTGACACAATAATACAGGAGGTAGCAAAGCAGGCCCCAGTCCTCATTGTCTCTTGGCCTCCCTCCCCTGCCCCATTCTCCTTTTCTCTTGGTAGTCAGGAAGGAAAGAAAAGGAGGAAGGAAGAAAAGAAGAGCAGAAAAATGAGGGAAGAAAACAGGAAAGAAGGAAGGAAGGAAGGAAGGAAGGAAGGAAGGAAGGAAGGAAGGAAGGAAGGAAGGAAGGAGGGAGGGAGAGAAAAAGAGGGAAAAAACAGGAAGGAAGGAAAGGAGAAAGGGAGGGAGAAGGGAGAAAGAAAGGATGAAGGAAGGAAGAAGGGAAAAGGGAGAAAAGGAAAAGGGAGAAAGGAGAAAGAAAGGAAGAAGGAAGGGAAAAGGGGAAAAGAAGGGAAGGAGGAAGGGAAGAAAAGGAAGGAAGAAAAGAAAGAAAAGAAATATTATTTATTATTCTCCTTTTCTCCAGTTTCATAAAATCATAGAATTTCAAGCTGGAAAGGATTTCGAATTTAGCCACTCTCCAGTCCAACTGCTCAGATTCCAGAGTCAATCAACCTTACCCAACATCTACCATGGGCCTGGCAGGCACCCCGCTAACCTCTAGAGATAAAAATACAATATGAAACTCTCCCTGGACTCGAACTGACATTTTGTCAAAGTCGACCCTGAATACACATGTAAATACATAATCAATCAATCACTCACTAAGTATTAAGTGCCTACTGTATGCGAGACACTCTGCAGTTGGTAGCACTTGGGTTACAGAAACAGAAGTGAAACATCCTGAATTCAAGGAATTGATATTCTATTTTCATCATATGCATCTATTAAAAGATAACTAATCAACCAAAGAATAAGACTTGAAGTGTTCACTAGCTACTGAGATAAATATTAGAGATTCAGGAAAAAAATATCTAAATCAGAGCTTCCAAGAGGAAATATTCAGAGTAAAAGAAGGGTCACTTAGGAGGGTATGGCACTAGCAGCTGGGTGGGAAACAAAGGAAAGGCCTCCTGGAAAAGGCTGTGCTTGAGCTGAATCTTAAGCCTAGCACTGATGGAGGAATGGCCATCAGGCTCATCAGACTGGATCATGGTAGGCATAGAGAGGAGGTTAAAATATCAGAAGCCTGGAAAGGTAGGAAAGGATTGAGTTACTGGGGAGGGGAAGGAGAGACGATAGCAGAAAAAAGCAGAGGCCTAGAGTTAAGGGACTTGCCCCTTTGGGTAACTAAGGGAAGAACCAGGATTCCTACTTAGCTCTTAATGTCTAATTCAATATTGGGGGGAAATCTAGCCTATGTCTCTAGTTAAATTACAGAAACAGAGCAATAAGAAAAGTCCTGGGTTTGGAGTCAGAAGACCTGAATTCAAGTACCAGTTGTGGTAGGTTCATGTGTATATCACACACAAAAGACAAATACTATAGGCTGGTAAATTCTTGTGCTGGATGAATGAATGAATGAACATTTGTTAAGCATTTCCATTGTGAGAAGAGCCAGGAGCTCGAATTCTAATAGGAAAAGATACGATATAAGGTTGGTTTCAATTGCAAGTCAAATGGAAAGTCCCATGGTCCTTAGGGTTGCATGGGCAAAATAGCTAGGAATGATTCTTTTTAGAAGCTTAAAACCATTTCTACTTATAAAACCATTTTCTTTTTTGAGGCTGAACCAAGTGATAGTATCAAGGACTTTGGCGACAAGTACTCTTTGTTCTATGACCATAGTAGCTGTGGTTACTGGATTGAGGGGAAAGAAAGGAAGGGAGTTCAGCAGCTTCAGAGACAGCTACCAGATTAAATGTCTATAGTTGTGGGTCTTTCTGAAAGCAGGGCTGGTGGTCCAGACTCCGATTCCCTAGACCCTTAGATGCATCTGCCCATTGGAGGCAGTTGGTCATCAGTTGGTAGTGTTGGTTGGTCCAGCAGAGAATAGGGATGACAGGACCTTTCACCCCAATAATTACTCCTACTTACAAGGTTGAGCCATACTCCATGTGATGGTGGAAAGAATAGTGTCCTCACAGTCAAATCCTGGCAGAATCCTCTCTGGGTCTCAGTTTTCTCTTTTGCAAAATGAAATGTTTAGACCAAATGATTTCTAAATTGATTTCCAACTCTAAATCTATGGTTTCTATTTCAGTTGCTTGTCTTCATCCTCTCTTCCCAATTGCTCTGAGTTCTAGACTAAAAGCTCCATAAGAACTGGAGGGTCCTAGACAATAATAGGGAAGTTCAAAAGAGGGACTTTGGGGAGACCATGATGAGTTCAGTTTTGGACATATTAAGTTCAAGATGTCTATGACACAGCCAATCTAAGATGCCCTAGAGGTAGTTGGAGATATAAAGAGAAAGGTAGAGAGACTAGGACCGGAAGATTTGAGAATTAGCAGCATTGAGACAATAATTGAATTCATGGGAGCTGAGACCGCCAGTGAAATAGGCTAGAGGGAGAAGAGAAGAGGACCCAGGACAGAACCTTGGTGAGTGAGTGCAACCTCACTGAAGAGAACAAACCGAAGTGAGAAACAGACAGGATTAAAATGAGAATAAGATTTTCATGACACTTCCATTAAGAAAGAGATTATGAAGAAAAGGATGACCAACAATGTCAAAGGCTATAGAGAAGTCAAAGGGGATAAAGAATGGGAAAAGGTCATTGGATTTGGTAATTAAGAAATCATTGATCATTTTGGAGAGTCCAATTTTAATTGAATGAAGTCAGAAGTTAGACTATAGACGGGGAGTGAGGAGAAAGGAAGTAGAGGCACCAATTATGGATGACTGTCCCAAAAGAGCCTCCCCAGTAGAGGAAAAATATAGGACAGCCAGTGGGAATGGATGGATCAAGTGAGAGGTTTTTAAGAATAGGGAGACATGGGAAGTTTTGAAGACTAGGGAGAGACTGAAAATTAGGAAGACTGTGGGAATGATGGAAAGGGTGTTGCTCGCTCTTCATTTTCTTTGAGGGGAAGGGAATTGTGGTCAAGTGACTTACCCAGGGTGTCATAGTTATTAAGTGTCTGAAGTCATATTTGAACTCAAGTCCTCCTGTCTCTAGGCCTGGTGCTATATCTGCTGCAACACCCAAATGCCCCTCCTTCATTTTCAAATAGGATCAATTATATCAAGAGGTGATGCCTTGATTCATGAGTAAATTGGATTTAAGTGAGACAGAATTGCACAGTTGTTTGCCTCACTCTCTCTTTAGAGTCATTGAAGTCCAGGACAAGACAAAAGTCAGACTGACTGGTGATGGTCCAGGGTGTAGTGGATGACCTTTGTGTTTTCAGTGTCTGACCAAGCTCTCGGCACCTGCTTCAGCTGCCTGCACAGTCTGGAACAACTGGTCTCATCCACTCATTCCAACAAGAAAAGTCTTCACACGCTTGGGGTAGACAGCCCCTGAACTCATCAATGGGTTTGAGGCCTGTTGATTCCTCTCAACCTAGTTCAGCCTGTCTGCCAAGATGGTTTACCAGGGTGTGACCACTGAACGTGCTAGAGTTTCTCGGAGCCACAGGTGAATCAGGGAGATGCCAAAGGTGGAGGAGCAGCCATGAAAAGGGCTCAGTAAGCCCCATACCAGAGGTCCTCCTTGAATGCTCCATATACCCAGTAGAGGGGCAATCTTCTGGAGGTGACATAATGGAATGGACTTACTTGCCTATGTAGGGAGCTTTATCTTGGCAAGGAGAAGGGTACCAAATTATATGGTACAGAGATGAAGAAAGAAATCATGGCAGAGGATCTGGGAAATGTGAGATGAGGAGTAGGGGGGAAAGGGACTTTTAAGTGAATGGCTCCAATTTTTTTTTTCCAGTGAAATATGAGGTTCTCAGCTAAGAGTGTGGCAAGAAGAGAAGTTATGGGAAGTTTTGTTTTGTTTTGTTTAGGTTTTTGCAAAGCAATGGGGTTAAGTGGCTTGCCCAAGGCCACACAGCTAGGTCATTATTAAGTGTCTGAGGCTGCATTTGAACTCAGGTCCTCCTGACTCCAGGGCCGGTGCTCTATCCACTGCACCACCTAGCTGCCCCCATACAATAAGGGATTTGATTTGAGGAGATTTGGAAAAACGATTGAACTGAGTGGGATGGTGAATCTGAAAGAGATTGTCTTGCCATAATGAGGACTCAGTTGCAAATATGTAACATAAATTTATAGTGAACACAGTGTTGTGATTTTCTCCATCACTGGTGAGAAGGTGGGGCATGATAGCAATAATCCAAGGCTAGGGTTTGGCAGGGAAAAATTGATAGCATAGGGGAGTCAAAAGACTAGAGCAAAGAAGACAAGGTAGAGGCAGGGAGACAAGGATGAGAAAAAGAGAAAAGAAAGGGGTGAATAAGATCAGGTCAGGCATTGGATCAATGGGTTGCCACATCCCAAGAATTCATCCCCTGGTGGCCAGCCTATTTGTGATGTGTTTGGCTGGGCTATTCCTCAGATAACACACTGGTTCTATAGCCAGAATAGATCTTGAAGTCTTTCTAACTCAGGGCACCCACCAAATCTCAACCTCTACAAGCCTAGACTCTAAGACCCTGGGATCATCTCCTCTCAGCCACAAAGGAGCAAATGGAATGTTACTACTGCCTGCTTCAGCTACCTCGGAGTGGCATCCAAAATAGTGGGCTGCTCTTCTCCAGGCTGAGTCACCGGCTAAGAGGTTCAGAGTGATCACCAGAAGAATTTTAGAGATCATTTAGTCTCACATGTTCATTTTATGGAAAAAGAAACTGAGACCCAGAAAGGGAAGGAACCGGTCCAAGCTCATGTGAATGGTACAATAACTGAGAATCTAACTTTTGATTCATAGAGTTCTCTTATTTCTCACAGTGGAAGACAGCCTTGAAAACAAGCACTCACAGTTTACCATCCTGCAGGCACTTTTACTCACCTCCCTTTCTTCTAAAAAAATTTTTATACAAACATACATGTGCTTCACAAGGTTAGAAATGGGGGGAGGGGGGGCTAGGTGGCGCAGTGGATAAAGCACACACCCTGGAGTCAGGAGGACCTGAATTCAAATCCAGTTTCAGACATTTACTAATTACCTTAGCTGTGTGGCCTTGGGCAAGCCACTTAACCCTATTGCCTTGCCAAAAAAAAAATTGTGGGGCAATTTTGCTTTGTTTTGATTTTGTCTATGTAGCACCATTATTTAACTAACAGTGATTGACTTTCCTATTAAGTTGGAACTTAGTGATGTTAGTCAATGAATGAGGAGTGTGAGGGGAAAGTGAGAAGAAAGGAAGTAGAGGCACCGATGGTGGATGACTTTCCCAAGGAATGTAGCCAAGGGAGGAGAAGTAAAGAAATAAAGAGGAGAAAAAATGGAAATAAGCAAAAACCAGTTGGAATGAATGGATCAAGTGAAGGCTATGAATGAATGAAAATAAGGTGGATGAATGAATAAAGAACCCAAAGCATATTTCTCTTTCTTCCATAGGATTCGAGAGAAAATTGCTTTTCTTCACCCCCAATGAAGTAAAGCTCTTCGGATGCAGTAGCAAGACTATAAATCATGAGGAAGACCTTGGGGAAGAAGAGACCCTTGTAGCTCCTTCACTGTTCTTTTCCTGGATTCTTGCATTTCACTCTCAATTTTTCTTTAGTGACACATTAGTAGGATTATATTATTGGAATAGGGTCTTAACCTTCCCCTGGAGCCTAGCCAGGGTTTATAAATCGCCCTCTGTTCATCCCCAGGCTCCACTCTCTCACTCCCAGTATATACCTGGCTCAGGGACAAGGAGGTTAATAAATATTTCTGGAAAGAAGGACTAAACATACCCTGGAGAATGAGACACACCTTGTCCAGCAGGTGTCTTTAGGCATCAAGCCCTGGTTATATCTCTGCTTCTGCCACTGATAGATAGACAATTACCCAAGTTTCTTTACTTTTAGTTTACTTGGTCCATCATCAATTTATCATCAGAAAACATTTTTAATAGTCTGTTTCTATCTACCAATATTTCCTTATTCCTTTAAACTTCTAGTGGCTACTCCTCTGCTCAAAGCCTATTAGTGGCTCCCTATTGACTGCTGAGTTGAGTTCAATTTACTCTTCTGGCATTTGAGGCCCTCTGTAACTTGGTGCCACCCAACCTTTCCACTCTCTTCCATGTAAATTATCCTTCTGCCAAAGTGAACAACTCTTTGTCCAATAGACATAATTTCCTGCCTCCACGCTTTTGCTCAGGCTGTACCCTAGGCTTTGTCTTCCCACCTTCCCCCCACCCCCCACCAGTCAAAGTATTACTCATCCTTTCAAGCTCAGCATATCTCTTCTTAGAAGATAATCTTTGTGGGGCAGCTGGGTGGTGCAGTGGATAGAGCACCAGCCTGGGAGTCAGGAGTACCTGAGTTCAAATTCAGTCTCAGACACTTAATAATGACCTAGCTGTGTGGCCTTGGGCAAGTCACTTAACCCCGTTTGCCTTATATTTGCCTAAAAAAAAAAAAAGAAGATAATCTTTGTGATTGGTAAGGATCTCGTCCTTCAGATTTCACACAACATATGTTTTAGACCTCTTTAATTCACTTATTGGATAATATCATACATTCTAACTGGTGTCTTGTCCTCCCACTGCACCATAAGCTCCAAAATGATAAGAATTTTGTCTTAGTTAAGCTTTCTATCTTCTCAGAGCTTGGTCCAGTGATTTACATACTGCTGGTGCTTAATAAACAGTACTTGTATTTCACTGTGTTGTAGAATACAGTGATAAATCTCTCCATTTTTCTCACCTTAAAATGATTTTATCAAGGTGAAGAAATAAGAATCAATCTGAAATCATGTAACAACATAAAAGAATCAGAACTAAGAGCTAGGGAATATGTATTCTCACCCCTGCCCTCTGACTAACTTGTGTGGCTTTGGGTGAAGTATTTCATCTCTCTGGGTCTCAGTTTATAAACTTTAAAATAGGTAAATTGGACTTGATATTCACAAATTCTGTGAGTCTTATGAAGTCTAGAGTCCAAGTTCCAAGAGCAGACTATAATATGTGACCCAGTATCTCTCACCTGTTTTCAGTGTTTGTTTTCCATCTGCCTTGTTAGAAACAAAACATATAATGGATAATGTACTGGACTTGAAGTCAGAAAGATCTGGGTTCAAATCTTACTTTAGGATGTTCTTTAACCAGGCAGTTAATAACATTTATCAACTGCATACTATGTGCCAATAACATCAGAGGATGTTGTCATTTATCCTTCATTTTCAAGAAAGACCAATGTCATCTTGGTAAACTTTTGACTTATGTATAAATTGGAGATAAATGAGGCAGAGTTCCCCAAAGATGTATTCTCCTTTTCATTCCCAAACTCATTGAAGTCCAGTGACAAGACTTTGATGGCCCAAGATGCGATGGATGACTTTGGCATCTTCAATGTCTGAACAGACTCCAAGTGCTCCACACACATCTTCTTCAGTCACCCCCAAGATCATTGGAAAAAAATTGTTCTCACTCTGCTCTTCTGCTGGGGGAGTCCTCACATGCTTGGGGTAAACTCTCCCAAGTCACCAATGGTTCTGAAGCCCATTGGTTACTCTCAGCCTAGATTAGCCTGTCTGCCAACACAGCTTACCAGGGTGTGACTTCTGAGAATGCTACTTCTTGGAACCACAAGTAAGGACACTAAAGGTGGATGAGCAACTCTGAAAAGATCTCAGGGAGCCCTTCCACCAGAGGTGCTCGTCCTCCCCCATTACCCCATATACCCCAAGCTCTGGGGATACAAAAAGGTAAAGTTTCTACCCTCAAGTAGCTCATGGTCTAATAGTTACTGCAATTCTAGAACTGTCAGGAACCTTAAAGGTCATCTGATTCAAACTCCCTTATTTTAGATAAGGAACTCAATTCTAGGAGAGGTTGAATTACCAAGGGTCTCAGAGATTATAAATGGCAGAGCTAAGAGTTACACCCAGATCCTTTGACCCCAAATTCATGTTCTCTGCATTATTATCCCCTGCTCTGATATGAGCTGGTTGACCATGGTACTGGCTCAGCTAAGCCACTGGTGTGGCTCTAAGACTCAACCCTTAATGAAATAAATGAGTTGGATCTGCCTTATTGTCCAGTAGGAAGTCAAGTACCCTGTATGGATGAATGCATGGATGAAGAGGATGCTTTCAGCTCCCCTCCCATCCTTGGGAATGTGGGCTTACGAACTCAGGGGCTTGAGGGAGCCCTTTGATGAAAGACACGCATGGTAGCCAATGAAAGGTGTGGACCAGGTTGCCAGAGATAGATTTGCAAGCAAGAGTGTTAGCTTTAGACTCAGAAACCAGAGTTCAAACAGTAACCGGAGCACTCTCTGACCTTGACTAAATCCTTCCCTTCTCTGGTCATTTGTTTGCTCCTCTGGAAGATGAAGACTTGGCCTGAATGACCTGGCTGGATGGGTGAATGGATAGAGGAGAGAGGGATAGCTATGTAGAGATAGATGAGAAAGTCTATGACTCTTGAAATTTAAATCTACAGAATTATCTTGAGTAAAGATGCTAGTCTCCACATTCATATTCCAGAAAGTCCAGAAAAATGAGAAAGTCCAGTTTCTAGATTTAAACCATGTCCTACACTCTGGACCTCAACTTCCTCACCTATAAAATAACAATCTTGGGCTGAATGAACCTTTTGAAACTGGATTCAGCCTCTGATGGTGGAAGGTCTGACCCTAGATGAGTCCATACCAGCTACATTTTGAACTTTAGACTATTAGGAGGCCTCTGTTTCCATGGCCATTTCAAGATTCAGTAAAACAGGAAGAAGCCCAGAACTGAAATGTGTGCTGTGATGAGGACCAGGTGTTTCTAAACACCTCCACATCTGGAAAGGAGATGACAAGGTCCCTCGTGTCTTTTCAGGGCGCTCACGGATCTATGGAGGGGTCCCAGGGAAATGTACCTGGGATCTGATGTCAGAGAGGCCTCTTAATCTCTTGTTTCACATGCATGAGGGACAGTCCTGCATGTAATGAGCAGGCCGGGAGGCAGCCAAGTCATTGAGAACCATTTATGTGGCTCAGAGTATGTATTTTAATGACATTTGTCTAAAGGTCACAGAAGGAAGCCAACAGTCAGGAAGCAGGCCAACAGCTCAGTGGGGTAATGGAGCACGAAGGAAGGGCACCTGAGGAAGAAGTCCCACCTGTGGGGGCAGCACCCTGCCCCATGAAGAAACTGCTGTCGGTCTTTCCTGGTTTGTGTTTGTCAAGATAAGGCCTTTCCTGCTAGAAATAATATTACTCTTGGCAATGGGTTATCATGGCTTCCATGCTGGGAGAGGCTGGTGATGGCTCTGAAAGGAAAGAGAACCCAAAATGGCTCAGAGGAAAGAGAGCCCAAAACCTGGAGGGGAGGAGGAGCCCGGAGCCCATGGAAATCCCCAATCTCTGATTACGGTGTGGGCACCTGGAAGCCCCAAAGGCCCAGGGTGGTGGTGGTGGTAAGGATGTATCCAGGCTCCATAGGGTTCAGGTAGCTCCCATTGATAATAACCATGGAGAGTTCAGGCAAGAAACTGAGGCTCAGGGAGTTAAAGTGGGAGAGAGAGAGAGAGAGAGAGAGAGAGAGAGAGAGAGAGAGAGAGAGAGAGAGAGAGAGAGAGATGGATAGACAGGTGGACAGATAGACTGATAGATGATAAATGGGTGAATGGATAGATAGATAGACAGATGAGAGGTAGATAGATGATAGATAGATAGATAGATAGATAGATAGATAGATAGATAGATAGATGACAAATAAATAGGTGGGTAGATGGATGGATGATGGATGGATGGATGGATAGTCAGACAGATAGATGATAGATAAGTGGATGGATAGATAGATGATATATAGATAGATAAATGGGTGGATGGATGGATGGATGAATGACTGCGTGAATGACTGGATGATTGGTTGGCTGGATGGGTGAATAGATAGATGAGAGAGGGATAGCTAGGTAGAGATAGATGAGAAAGTGCCCTTACTAAGCATTTACTATTTACCAAGCCCTTATTATTGGAGATACAAATATAATCCAAAACAGTAGACCCTACCCTCAAGGAACTAACAGTTTAATGTGGGAAGGGGAAGACAGGAAAGGGGCTTGAAGGAAGGCAAGGCTGCTGGGAAGGTTAAAACATCCAGAGAGTGAAAAGGGGAGCATGACCTGAGTACCCCATGAAATAGGATGCTGGACCAGGGATTCTTTGGTCAGAAGAGAGTCAGGTAAGCTTCCTCACACTCCTGACACTCCCTCTCCCTCCCTCCCTCCCTCCCCCCTCTATCTCCACCTTTGTCTCCCCCCTGTTTCCCTCTCCACCTCCCTCCTCCACCCCTCTCTCCCTCTCCCTCTCCCTCTGTCTGTCTCTGTCTCAGTCTCTCTTTCTCTCTCTCTCTCTCCCTCCCCCCTCTCCCTCTCCCTCTCCCCTCTCCCTCTCTCTCTCACAAGTTCCCCTGCTCTCAGAGTCTTCAATTTGAGGCCAAATGACCACTTTTTATAGATGTTGTGAAGTAACATCATCAATCACATCAATTAAATTATTATTAAATTACCATTAAGATTTAGTTAAGTGTAAATGAATTAGATGATTTTTAAAGCTAACCTTCCTTTTATAAATATCATCTCGTTTGATCCTTACAACAACCCTAGAAGGTAGGGGCCATAAGCACCCCCCTTCTTTAGTTGGGGAAACTGAGGCAAGCAGCGAATTTTGAACTCAGGTCTTCCTCATCAGGAATCCAGGTGTGAGCTAGATGACCCCTCAAGACCCTTCCAATTTTGACTTTTTGAGATTCTAGGACTATAAAAATGCCACTGTCCTCAATGTTTCTTTTGGTTTATTTAACACCAATTAAAAAAGTATTTGTCCACTTTTCCCCTTAGCTTCTTCGTCATTCTCAGTCTCTCCGTCTCCTACCCATCCTGCCAGGATGAGGTCATATGATCACAGAAACTAAGGGACCTTAGAAGTCTGGGAATCCAGCCTCTATACTTTATGGAGAATGAAATGAAACCCAAAGAGATTAAGGGATTTGTTCATGGCCACATTAATAAGACCTAGGATTTGAACCATTGCTGCTGTGTTGTTGAATTGTCTTGTCACATCCAATTCTCTGCGGACCCATTTAGAGTTTCTTGGCAGAGATCCTGGAGTGATTTGCCATTTCCTTCTCTAGCTCATTGTACAGATGAGGAAACTGAGGCAAGCAGGGTAAAATGATTTACCTGAGACCACACAGCTAGTAAGTCTCTGAGGCTGGATTTGAAGTCAGAAAGTTGAGTCTTCCTGAGTCTTCCCATTGTGCCACCTAGGGACCCCGAAGGAAGAGAGAAATATAGAAATATACAGAAGAATTACAGGGGGGAAATGAATTTCCCCTCTCTGAGACTTAGCAGTTGTGAGACCCTGGATAAGTCACTCAACATCTCCAGGCTCCAGGCAACCTGCAAAGGCTCTAAGTTATAGAGAAGGTGCTGACCTGCATTGGTGGAGGAAGTCCCCTCACACAGGATCCCCCCCATAGCAGTGAAGTCACAGGTCGGGAGTTTATTCCTATGTAGGCAGATCAATATTCACAACCAGATGCACGTATATTCATATGTACATGGGCATACGTGTATATGTTGAGCTGCATATGCACACATGTATTTTACATGTGTGCTGGCAGGGCAGTATCTTCTCTGTAACTAACAGTCATCCAGAGTCCCAGACACTGAATGAATATGATGGGGAGTTCAGGGTTCCACAGTCAGGGTGTCAGAGGCAGAATTTGGACCCACATCTTCCTGGCTTTGGGACTGGCTTTCTATGATTGTTCTTCATCTACACAGAAATGCTCATGTATGTATTTTTGAGGGGGCTCTAGAGATGGTCAGTGAGCTGGCTCCAGAATGGAATAGAGAAAGCAGGCTGATTCATATTTAGAGAAATCATGTCCACCCCCACCCCCAAACTCTTTTCCTGCACAAATCTCAACTTTCTCACATCAACCCCTGTGACCTTATATGACGGCTAATCAGGAACCAAAGGAACCATGGCGCAGTGGAGAAATCCAGCAAGCCTGGATCCAAGTACCTCCTCTAATAGCTCCTGGCTGTGTGACCTTGGACAGATCACTGCCCATGACTCAAGACTTTAAGTATTAGAGTAAAGACCAGTCTACCTAGATGGAGAGAGGCCTTCAATAAGACTCCAAAATCTGTATAACTATATAAAAAGAGGCGAGATCACCTTAAAACTAGGGTAAGAGTAAAAGATCAGTCAGTCAATGGGACTGACATGAGAAAGCTTACCTCAAAATCAGGACAACTTGGGCTTAAGTATTAAGCTCATACTTGCTGTGTGACCCTGGGCAAGTCCTTTGATTCTCTGATCCCCAGAGGACATTCTAAGACTAGCGGTCCCAGAACAGAGAGTGATTTGCATGGTGGAGGAAGTTTACCTCCAGGGAGTTCCCAACACCAATGAAACCACACAGATCCAGTTTGAAAATATGAGGCAGACATTGTTCTAGGTGCTGAGAATATAAAGACAAAACCAATTCCTCCCCCCACCCCCCAAGGAGTTTACATTCTATTTGACTCTAAATGTATTATCTCTTGGGAGGGAGGGAGGAAGGGTTGGATGGATGGATGGATGGATGGATGGATGGATGGATGGATGGATGGATGGATGGATGGGTGGATGGATGGGTGGATGGATGGGTGGATGGGTGGGTGGGTGGATGGATGGATGGATGGGTGGATGGATGGATGGATGGATGGGTGGATGGGTGGGTGGGTGGATGGATGGATGAAGGTATGCTACAAAAGCAGTCAAACTGATGGCACTTTTGGGTCATCTTCCAGTCCTGATGACAAGGAAAGTCAATCCAATAACTTTGTCTAAAGGTGTTGCTGTTCTAAGGCAGCTTCTCATCTCCCACTTTCATGTCCCATCCAGTAGATCATTCCATATTCCATGGCAATGTCTCCTTGGCATGGGGCAAAAAGTAGGAAGGAATATGGTGCTGTGAGCCAGGTGGGTCAAATTGTGCAGTGGCTCACTTCTCTTGTGAGTCCTACCTGAGGCCCTCAGAATCAAAGGAAGTCCCTTCCATTTTTACAGGATCAAGTGGGAGGGGAGAGGAAGTTTTTAATTCCCTTTCTATTTCTTCTTTGGGCCCTTGATTCCCTGGTCCCAAGGCTTCTATTTCAGACCATTTGGAGCTTTCTAGCAGCCTTCTCTTCAGTGTTCCCATCTTCCCCTTGGCCCTTCTCAGACAACTGCGAATGGGTCACACGTTTTTTTTCTCTCTATACAAGATACTAGTGATGACCTTGGATGAGTCAGTAGCTACTTCTGGCTCCTGCATTTCTCAGCACAAGGCCAAGCTCTGTACAAGATTCTTGTCCAGGCACCAGGTGCACAACAAGGCCTTGGAGGCTTATTCCTTTGTTGAGATCCTGCCACTCACTGGAGGTCTTCAAACAAAGGGAGAATGTTGTGGATGATTGGGGGAAGGAAGGGACTTCTCCCTCCCTGGAGGTCTTGGACTGGAGGCTGGATAAGTATTGGTCAGGAATCCAGATGTGAGCTAGATGGCCCTTCAAGGCCCTTCCAATTTGGACTTTTTGAGATTCTAGGACTATAAAAATGCCACCGTCCTCAATTTTCTTTTGGTTTATTTAACCCCAATTCAAAAATCATTTTGCAAGAATATCAGGGCTGAAGGAGAACTTTCAGAATAATCATTCCTGCCCAATCCCTCCGCCATTTTACAGAGGGTGAAATCAAGGTCTAGAGAGGGTTTGCCCTATAGTTCAGACAAGTAACTGTGGGGATAGTATGAAGACCCACATCTTCAGGCTCTCTAGCCCATTGCGCTTACCACTGACCATGAAGCCTTCTTCAATGCACATGCCACCAAGGGCCTGGAATCTTGTGATAGATCCCACGATCACTGGACAAAGAAATCTGAAGGTCCCATTGACTGGATCATCTGCCAAGAGTAGACACAGCTTGTTTTCAATGGCAGGCGGTAGTAGAGACCCTCCCAGATCAGGAGTGAGGGCAAGGCAAGAAACACAGGTGCAGACTCCTGAGGGGGAGATATCATTGTCAATGGACTCCAACATAAACATACCAAGGTGATGTCTGCCAATTTGAAGCTCTTCCCTGAGCCTGTCATAGAGGGTGGGGCACCTTCCCCGGAGACGCCGAGCTCTAGATAAGGTGACAAGAGACTGAAGGTGAGGAGACCCAAGTTGGGGCTCAGTCGAAAGAATGACCTGCTCTTCTCTTTCTTCTTCTCCAGAAGGGGACAATCTTTTCTCAAAGGACCGAGGTCCACAGTGGCTGTAGGTGAGCAGATGTCATCTCGCTCAATCATCTGCCATTGGTCCAAGATCTGAATAGTGAGTGGGTGTCAAGGCCCTGGCCAGACTCCAGATGGGACGTGCTGCTGAAGTCAACACAATCCTGTTGTCTCACCTGTGTGATGTCAGCATTTGGGCAGGATCCTAAACTTAGGGTTGGAAGTGCCTCAGAGGGGCCATCCTGTCCAACCCCTTCATTTTACTGATGAGGAAACTGAGGCCCAGCAAGGCTAGAGGTTCATCGATGTAGAGCTGGAAGGAAATAAAGAAATCTTTATTAAACTCCTTAGGGTGAAGGACTGTCCCAAATGTTCAACAGCAATTGCATGAATCTGAAGCCAGAGCTTCAGAAATCTTGGCCCAGCATCCTTTGCACCTCTCCCTAAGACTCCAACAAGGACCCAGGCTTTCGGGATGACTCGTCCTGCTTCCTTCTGGGCTCTGGGTGAATCCAAGGCCAGAGCCAGATTGCCTCATCTCAAGGACAGGAAGAGCTGAATGGGCCTACACAATGCCTGCCCTTATTCAGCCCAAGCTCTCTCGGAGCTCACTCATGCAATCCCCCTGAGCTCATTGCGGCCTCCTTTGTGAGCGGCTGCATCGTCAGAAGCTCCTAAAAAGATGACATCGCCATAGGAAGTAGGAGCAGATGAAGAGGGCAAGTCCAGGAGCCAGGGCCACAGGCCAGCGGCCCCCAGCCTTGCTGCTGCACAGCCGGTCATTCGGGGGTGCACGCTGACTCATAGTGAGTAATGGAGTCAACGTGGGGTGTCGTGGAGCAGCCAGCGGGGCCCCGCTCCACAGACACCGTGCATCTTGGAGAGGCCTTTCATTGAAGAAGCAGAAGGAAAGGGCAGATTTAAACTCCCCATCTACACATCTGAAACTGTCCTTTGGAGGATCAGAGATCTAGGGTGAATGGGGCCAATGCCCTTATTCTACAGATGGGGAAACTGAGGCCCAGGCAGGTTAAGTCACTTGTCTACAAGTTATCCAGGTAGTCTTGGGGGAGGAAGACTGGAACCCAGTGCACTGACTCTACCTCTCTATAGAATGATGTTGATGTTTGTCCTTCATTATCAAAGAAGACCATGAGGTCAGGGAGGTGATGCTAAGGCAAGCAAGTGAATTGGATTTGAGTGAGGGGATTCCAGACTCACTTTCTCCTCTGGAGCCATCTGAGTCCAATGGCCAGATATGAATCAGGATGACTGGAGATGGCTTTGGATGTGAGACAGTCAGGATTAAGTGACTTGCCCAAGGTCTCATAGTTGGTAAGAGTCAAGGGTCTGAGACTAGATTTGAACTCAGGACCTCCTGACTCCCGAGCCGGTGCTCTATCCACTGACCCATCTAGACGCCCTGTCCTCTATAGCATAGTAGCTTCCTGAAATCAAGGACTGTTTCTTTCTTAAAGATTATAGTCCCTGGAACATAGTAGGTTCTTTTTCTTTTTTTTTTCTTGGCTTGGTTTTGAATCTGGGTTTCCCCTATTTCTTTGTTTTTAGGTTTTTGCAAGGCAATGGGGTTAAGTGGCTTACCCAAGGCCACACAGCTAGGGAATTATTAAGTGTCTGAGGCCAGATTTGAATTCAGGCACTCCTGACTCCAGGGCCGGTGCTCTATCCACTGAGCCACCTAGCCACCCAGTTTCCCTATTTCTTCCAGGCTGGGTGGGCAGCAACCTCTCCTAGTGGTGCCTGGGAGCTGTGACCTGTGCCATATCCTGGCTCCTAGGGGGTCCCAAGCACACATCATCAGACCTGTCCATGTTCTAGGATTTTAATAAGCATACATTGGTTTGAATGTCTCTATTTAAAAATTTTTTTTTTTAATTTTAAGGCAACGGGGTTAAGTGACTTGCCCAAAGTCACACAGCTAGGTAATTATTAAGTGTCTGAGGCTGGATTTGAACTCAGGTCCTCCTGACTCCAGGGCACCTAGCTGCCCCTTGAATGACTCTATTAAGTCATCCCCCAGAGCTTTGAACTCTCCTTCCAAAGGGAAATGAAGTCAAAGGCCCTTTATTCATTTCCCGAGTCTGTCACTAAGTTGTGGAACCATATGCAGGTCACTTGGATTCCATGGCCTCAGTTTCCTCATTTCTAAAATGAGTAACTTGGGGGGTACATAGTCCCTAAGTTCTCATTTCCAAATTAACCCTGTGATTATCCAGCTTCTCTCACCCAATGACTCAGGCAAGATGGACAAAATCAAATAGCCCCCTATGGGGATCAGATCCTTGTCCCTTATAGCCTCTATTTTAAACTAAAAACAATCAGGACCCCAGACTCCCCCACTCAAGTGTTATTTATCGCTTCCTTTCAGTTACTAAGAAAAGTCCAAACTCCTGAGTCTGGCATCCAAGGGCCTCTCTAATCAGGCTCCAAGCTCTCCCCACCTTGTTCCTTTTCATGCAGCGCATGCTCCTGAAAAACCGGATGATGTCCTGCTTCTCAGACTCCTCCCGCCCTTTGCTCCCTCCAAGCATTTGCCAACACAATCCCTTCTACCTGGACTAAACTGCCATTGGCCCCCTTCTCCTCTTTGGAAACCAGCATCCTTGGGGAGCCAGCTCTACTAAGGCCTCCCAGGACCACAGATTTAGATTTCTGAGGGACCATGGTATCCAAACCCTGCTTTTACAGATGAGGAAACTGAGGCTGAGATCAAGTGATTTACCTAGGACAATACATTTATTAGGTGGCCATGGAAGCATTTGACTTGGGGTCAGCATCTGCTCTACTACTCAGAACCATTACTGATCTTTTTCCCAAGTAGAAGTCCTTTCTCTTCTTTGGGATCTCTGAACACTTTTGGATCCTTTCTACCCACAGGAATAATCTAATTATCGCTATGAGAGACCATTAAAGATTTAGTTCTGGACAGGAATTTATTTCATCTAAACCAACCATTTCAGTTTCAGATAAAGAAACTGAGGCCCTGGGGTGGCTAGGTGGCATAGTGGAGGGGTGGCTAGGTGGCGTGTAGTGGATAAAGCACCGGCCTTGGAGTCAGGAGTACCTGGGTTCAAATCCAGTCTCAGACATTTAATAATGACCTAGCCGTGTGGCCTTGGGCAAGCCACTTAACCCCATTTGCTTTGCAAAAAAAAAAAAAAAACCCTAAAAAAAAAAGAAAGAAACTGAGGCCCATGGCAGGGAGGAAGGGAGTAATGTGCCCAAGAACCAATAGGTCCTAAGTGATAGGGCAGAGATTTGAACTCCAAAGCTAGTTCTCCACCCTCTGGGTCCTGATTGATGTGTCCCGGGTGATCTGATCTGGACCCCCTTCAGAAAGGACACTTCCTCTGGGTTGGCAGTCCTTCTCCGCTGTTTCCTCTTTCTCAGGACTTAGATGAGGTTTTCTTGTAGGAGTTGGATGACCACTACTTACAACCTAACCTGAGGGACGAGGGCACTAAGGAAGGACAAGGGGAAGGGAAGGGGGCCTCAAGGAAATGACGAAACCCCATTCTTTTCTTAGATGAAGGATTTTAGTGCTAAGAAGAGAAGGATAACATTGAGCCTCAGCGGGAAGGGCCTCTGGCACGATGATCCTCTATGCAAAGCAGGGCATGATGTCAGGCAAGGATGTTTCTCCAAGGGACATCCCACCAGACCTTGTATACCCATTCTCCATCAAACTTTCATCTTACCTCCTGGTTAATTAATATGGGAATTTCTGAGTCCTCTACCACCATCGTGCCCATTGTGGTTCCATGAAAAGTAATGGGTTCTAGCTCACATTCATCTAATGGATGCCTCAACTTTGACATCCCAGGCAAGGACATGTTGGGGATTGCCTGGTGAGGTTCCTACTCCATAAGCATGGAGTATAGAAATTACCAACGTGGATGATTCCAATAAGGGTAAGTATATCCTGGGGAGGGGGCGATGTGGCACAAGAATAACTGGTCTAAGGCGAGACCAGACCCAAACATTAGAGAAGGCTTTTGAACTCCCATACTGGTGAACTGACACTTTCTGAGACATCTAGATATAACCACACAGGATTAGGCAAAATTAAATTTAACATTTTAATCCAGTTTGATAGTATTTATTAAGTCTCTGTTATGTACTAAACACTATATAAGACAGATTAAAATAAAGGTCCCTGCCCTCAAGGTGCTTACATTCTAGGAAGAGAGGCAGAATCATTTTTCCCCATGTACATGGCTAAATAGATTTTTTAAAAATTTAAAAAATTTTGTTGGTAGTAGCATGAAATGGGGACTACTAACCTCTGACTTGGGGAATTCTATAACTACACAATAGATTTTAATAAGTCACCTTCATGGATCATAGATTTAAGGAGAGGATCTTAACTATTTCATTTTACAGGTGAAGAAACTGAGGCACGAAGAAGTTAATGCTTTGACATGCCTCAGGCAGTTATAATATAGGCTAATAAGGCAGCTAAAAAAAACAGCAGGTAAGGGTCTGAGGCAGGCTTCAAGATAAAGCCTATTGTCTATCCACTGAACCACCCAGTCTCCTCTGAAGTAAAGCAGCCAGACACATTGGCATAACTCAGAAAAAATGGAATTGGTCCTAAGGTTTTTGTCTATTTTTCTCCTGGTCTCTGTCCACATTCTAAGTCAGATCCACAGTGCCAAAGTGGCTAGTTAAAGTTTATAAAAAGTGACACCCAGCACAATTCCCTCCCCAGAGACAGTTACCAAGCTCCCATTGTGCCAAGTTTTCTCTCCCTTGTCAGCTCACCTCTCACTGGTTTCCCTTCAAGTGTATAGAAGAGGTTGATGTCTTTGTGAAGGCACCATCACTGTATGTGGAGGGGTTTTTGTCCTTTGGGGATAGGAAGCTGCCACCCTCCATCAAGGCTGCCATTTGTTCGGGATGCTTTTCAGATCATTTGCAATTGGGAAATACTTACCATCCAACCAAAGTTTCTGCTCAGGAGCACAGCACCAATTAGCCTATTAAGATAGAGTCTGGTTTCTACACTGCTGGAAATTTCAATAATCTCTAAGATGAAAAGGCTGAAACTGGAGACCAGGGCTCCAGCAATGAGTTATTGAAGGGACAGTAAAAGCACTGAAATGAGAATTCTTCTCCGTTAAATGAGTTATGCAAATTCCTCAAAGAGCTCTCTTAAGTCTTTGTGGGTACGAGAACTGATAGCCAATGAATATCTTCTGTAAAAATTGTTCTTTGGGGGACTTGGGGAGTCTGAGGAAGAAACAATGGCTGTGCTCCTGGGGACTTGGGCCTTGCCAAGCTCTCTGGTCATTGGGCTCCTTGGTTCAGTGTTGACGGAAGAGTTGATTCTAGGACTTGTCCAACAAGGCTGATGCATTGGGGGATGTGGATGGGAAGAAAGGGCAGGTATTTTCAGGGACCAGGAGGCAGACATCAGAAGATTTGGCTTACCAGTTGTAAGGCCTGAGACCTTCCTGGTCTCAGTTTCCTTAACCTGTAAAATGAGGGAGTTATACTAGGTGAACTCCAAGATGTCCCGACAGGGAGGAGGAAGCAGCACCTTTGGATGATGCTAAGAGCAATCTAAGATTCATGTATTAAAAATCAGTCCATTGAAGGGGACTGGGGTGAGAACTACAAAAAGCCCCACTGTCCAAATACACACGCAGACCTCCAGCTGTGAGATAGCCCGCCCTTTTGTGAAATAGAAGTGTATCGAGCGTTTGCATCTCTAGCTCTAGCACAGTACCAACTGGGCCATCGATTGGTTCTTGGATTGGGATCCTCCTTACCCAGCTAGAACTTTCTCCTTCAAGGTTCTCCTTGAGGTTCATTTCAAGGAGATTCAATCTGAGTCTCAGGATTCCAGAAGAGGACTCCCAAGAATGATGTCATCTTCACCATTCCTTGGGGCTGTCATGGACTATGGCAACTCCTCCAAATGAGGCCTAACTCAGGCTCTGAATTAAGATTATGGAGGGCAGCTGGGGGTGGGGCAGTTAGGTGGCCCAGTGGATAGAGCACCAGCCCTGGAGTCAGGAGAACCTGAATTCAAATCCAACCTCAGACACTTAATATAATGACCTAGCTGTGTGGCCTTGGGTAAGCCACTTAACCCCATTGCCTTGCAAAAACCTTTAAAAAAAAAAAGATTATGATTCGTCTCTCACATTAACCCCAACCCCCTACCTTCTTTCTCCATACTCACTTATTTTGGACAAACCTTCCCCGAGAAATGTTTACATTACATTTATTATTCTCACCATGAGCAGACTCAAAAGTATTTTTCTAGCCTTATATCTCATTCAAGGACCCTTTATACAAACAGACACAGTTACACCATTGTTAACAGGTTCCCTTTCCTTCTTCCTTCAAACTGACTCTTTAGCACATAGCAGGTCCTTAATAAACATTTATTGATTGACTGACTCAAACACCTTCCTTCTAGATTCATGAACCTCACTCAGATCAGTTCTGTTGTCCCTGGATGGGTAGTGTCAACTTTCTCCCCCTTCTCCCCCCACTCCCATGTCCCACTTTCTAGAACAAGATGCCCCTAGACCAGCACACTCCTATGGGCATTGTTCCTCCCTTTATAATGTAAGAAAACCTGCACCTCTTTACTTCAGAATTTTCATCTCCAGTACTTAGCATGGTGATTACTTAAGTGTTTAATAAAGGTTTTTTCATTTATTTCACACACAATTTTTGTGGTAAAGAGCCTGGGTTCAAATTTCATTTCTGGCACATATTACTCATCTGATCTTGGACAAATCACTTAATTTCTCTGGAGCTCAGTTTTCTCCTCTGTAAAATGAAGAGATTGACCTCTAAGGCCCCTTCACATTCTAAATCCTAGAACAGTTCAAGCAGCCATTGTCCATCCCTTGCCCATCTCCTCCTGGGATCTCTTCTCTCTGGATATTGGTTCACACCATTCATCACTTGTCTGTCTTTTGAGGGTCACCTCACACCTTCTCTATGAAGAATCACCTTCCCTGATTCCCCATTCTCCTTGTTCCCCACCCCATGAACATGACCTCTCTTGGAGGTTTTTTTTCCTGAATTTCATTGTTGTCTTCAGCTTCTGTTCCTAGACATCATGATTGTGCATTTGACATCTCTCCCTTCCCCTATTAGATTATAATGTTCCAAGGGCAATGACCAAGTCATTTTTCTCTCTTTTTTTCATTATAAATGGTGGGGGCCTAGAAGATATTTAAAAAAAAAATTAACTTCTCGTCTGGATCCTGTATCAGTTAAGGAATTATCCTTCCCTCCTTTTAGAGAAATGAAAAAATGGTCGCTGAGCTTATCAAATAGCAGACACACAAAAGAATTCTTTAAAATAAATAGGATAGAACAAGACTCTTGATCCCTATTCTTCATGTAAGCTTTCTGATTCATGGATGACCACAGAGGAATATCTTTCTGGTATTTTCTCTCATTTTTTTCTCTCTCCCTAATTGCATCTCATTTTCCCAGAAATGCTTTATCTTGCCCCTGTCCCTCATGAGCCAATATGATGTAGTGGAAAGAATGCTGAATGTGGTTTCGAGGACCTTGACTCTGCTCCCAGCTATGCCACTCAGTGCTGTCTGACCTTGAACAAGTGACTTCCTCCCCTGGGCCTTGGCTTCCCTATCTAGAAAATGAACGGGTGGGACCAGATCAAAGTGTCTTAATCTGGGATCCATGAACTGGCTTTTAAAAGCTATGTCCGTGATTATATTTCAAACTAAGTCACTTACATGTCTAAGCAACTTATTTTCCGCATCTAAAACACAGGATTCTGAGAAGGCGCCCATAGACTTCTCCTCTACCTCCAAAGAGGTCCAAGACACAAACGTGGCCAAGAAACCCCTGGACCAGGTGATTCCTAAAAGTTCTCCCAGATCTTTGTCGCTCTCCATGGAAGGAAAATTCAGAGTTGCCAACAACTGGATAAAACAGAATTTATACTTATCTTTCCACTGTCCAATGCAGGTAAATGAAGATTACAGAAGTAATGTTTAAATGGTTTCAGATAACTATTTCAACTACTTTCATCAAATCCCATCATTTCAATGTGGATGACACCTTCCAGATGATCATGTCATATCTACTATTACATTGTCCCCACCTTAACAGATGTGGAAATTGAGACTTTTTTCCAATTCATACCATAAATAAGAGATCAAGCTGGATCTTGACCCAGGGCCCCACAGCATCACTTGTTAACTTATTTGTGGCAGTACCATGATTAAGAGTAATGGTTCATTATGCGAGGCAGCAAGGCTTAGTGGGGAGAGGGTTGTTAGATATGTTTCCACTTTCATAGCTTCTCTCCTATATGTATGCCCTTTCCTTCACTGGCACAACCTACAACTCTGCCTAGATTATTGCCATAGCCTCTTCCTTAGTCCCCATGCCTCAAGCCTCTTCCCTACTTCCATCTATCTTCCACTCAATTGCAAAAGGGACTTTCCTAAAGTATGGATTTGCCCATGTTACTGTCTTTCTCAAAGAAATTCAGTGGCTCCCTATGATCTCTAGATCTTTGAAGGCCTTCTCCATCCTTTGATTCTCCAGCACTTAGTACCATGCCTATCACATAGAAATAAAAGTTTACTGATTGATTGCTTGATGGAGAGTTGGCTTTGGAGACAGTAGACCAGGTTTAAATCCCACTTCTGATTAAGGACTGGACCTTTAACCTCTTAGGACAACTCTCTAAGACTGATATTCAAAGTCAGAAGTTGAGGTCTACCTGATGAAGGGAGCTCTTCCAGTTGAGGAGTTAGTTCCCATAACCTTTTTGTAGTTTCCTGTTATAACTCTACCATAAACTCTGTGTCGTCATCATCTCTGGACTTCATAGCCCTGATTCTGGAGCTCAGATTCTATCTCTGATGTGACCTTAAACAAGTCATTTTCTTCATTTGTAGAATAATTGATATGGAAGGACTCAATGGTTTCAGAGTACCTTTCCAGCTCTTAAATTTCTAAACCCTGTTCCTAACAGCTTACAATTCAGTTGGAGAAATGGGACCTAGAGATCATAGAAAATAAGACTTGGAGCTGGAAGGAACTTTAGAGATGATCTGTTCTAGGCAATGTAGTTAATGCAACGTATCCAGAGTTTTGGTCCAGGCAGGGTATCCTTCCTCCTTGAGTAATAACCATTGCAACATTTTGCCTCACTGACTTCTCTATGCCTACATCACTGTGTGATTCACATAGCTCATCCACCACAAACCACCATCCCTAGTCTTGTTATCAGCACTCCTCTTTCAGAAACTGCCTTTTCTTTCCCCCAGCTTCCATAGAAAGTCATAGATTTGGAGGACATTCTCTGAGATTGACCATAACTGTCATTAAACTATCCTGTAGTCCTTTGCTATGTCCCCCATTCAACTAATTTTGTCTCAGGCACAAGAATGATAGCCAATTATGTCTTTGTCTAGAAATTTCTGGGTACCAGACACCCCTGTTGCAATATGAAAAAGCTTATGAATTACTTCTTAGAATAATGTCTCCAAATAATTGAGAGAATTGCTAAATTTGTGTGATATGTGAGTGAAAATAGAGATGTAACTTTCCCCCCCCCCAAATTCATGAATCCTTCCTTGGCTTCTCTCTGGGACTACATTACCTGCGTAACAGTTTTACATTCCCAGAGGAAGTTTTCACACGGAAAACTCTCCACACTAATGAAGTCACAAATTCAGCCCTTCCACTCCCTTCCCTTACCCTCCCCCCAAAAAAAATTCTTCTCAGAAAAATCCAACTCTATTTGAAATGAAGAAAAAAAAGATTTGTAAACATACATTATGAAATATGAAGAATCTGGGGACTAACTGACCACTCTAGTGATTATGAAAATGGCAGACTATTTTTAAAAAGGGGGATTTTTCACCATCCTTCATTAGGATCTGATTGCCTCGCCCATTAGCATTTGCCTCTTTGATTATCTTGCTTGTGAAATGCCGGAGATGTTCACACTAATGGACAAAGAAAGTGGACGTGGCGATCTTGATTAACTCATCCATAATCATTTGGAATAATTCTTCTTCATTCACAGAGTGAATCATTCCTATGCCCTCGAATAATAATAATGTACATTGAGGTTCAGGAAATTAGCATGAATATTATCCACCCTGGGGATGAGCTTCCACTTCGAAGACCATGGAAAAAATGTGGTCCAGATAGGAAGGCTCAAATGAGTGATTGAAAAGAAAGATAACTTCTTGGCACATTTCAGCATAATGTTCTGACATTACCCTCCATATCTGAGTTCAAATAATTGTAAATACAGATATAAACAGAAATGAAATCTGCTTCCCTCTGTCTTCCTCCAAAGCAATTTTTGCTTGGAGTTAGGGGAAAAGACTGTCTTCCCAGGTTAAAAAATGTGGTAATTAGTTGATGCTGAAAGAGAAAATCTGGCCAAAGTTCCAAAATCTTCTTCTCCGAATTCAATAGGAAAGTGGTAAACACCCTTAAACTTGGAGTCAGATGAACTGAGTTCTAATACTTGTCTTTTCTCTAGGATTGTTTCTCATCAGGGAAATGAGGGAATTGGACCCAGGACCTTGTCAGTTGGTTCCCAGATCCGACATTTTATGATCTATTGTAGTTTCTGGCTCTGCCACTGTGTTCTTCTAAAAGTCCATCTGATTCTTAACATTCTGGATTGATGAGGAAAGAAATAGTGATTCGATAGGCCTGTCCACAGAATGTACACTGATGTCCAGTTTCGTGCTGAAGAAGGTAGAGTGGTAGAGTTGTTACCGCTTCACTTGTCCTTCTCTTTCAGTGTTCTCTACTCAGGGAGCAACAGCAATGTCAAACCAGAAACCGAAGCCAAGGAGGGAGCTTGGGATTCATCCATTCCAACCTCTTCTTTTTCTGGATGAGTAAACTGAGTGATGATGATCCAAAGCTATGCTCTTATTGGTAGAGCCGGGCCTAGGGAATAGAGGGCTTAGAGGGGACGTGAAAGTCATCTTCAAGTAATTGTTATTGTCATTGCTCAATCATTCAGTCTTGTCCGACTCTTTATGGCTCCTTGGGCCATAAAACATCAATATTGTCCATAAGATACAGGAGCGGTTTGTCATTTCTTCCTCCTGTGGATTAAGGCAAAGGTTAAATGACTTGCCCAGGGTCACACAGCTAGTTCAAGGCCGATTTGAAGCTTGGTTGTTCTCGACTCTTGGCCAGTGGTCTATCTACTGAACCATTCCACTGCCTCTCCTTCAAGTACAAGAATACCCATTTCTCATAAGAGACAGCCTTAGGTTTGTTTGGCCTCAGAGGGTCAGACCTGGGAGCAGTAGGCAGAAATGAAAGGAGGTCATTTGAGGCCCAAGACCAGAAAAAGTCACCTCACATGCTTCCCCCACATAGCTTTGGGCTTTAACTAAATTGCATCTATTCCCCAAGCCTGCCATTTTGTCTCTTGTTTTCCTACATTTAATATTTCACACACACACACACACACACACACACACACACACACACACACATATATTCACACACATATACATCATACAAACACATACATCATACCAATCTACCATGCCATTTCTGCACTACCACACACACACATGCACAATAATCTTAATTTTAAAAAAATCATGTTCATTTTACTGACTGACTTCTTAAAGGATCCAGATCTTTCTTTCTGACCCTTGGGAATTGTAAAACAAAGTTAAAAAGATTTTTATCATATCATGTCATAAATCATGTTGCAGTGTGCCCATCTACAGTTAAAGAAGGGCAGGTCACCAAAAGCCACATTTCTCCTTATCCTCCTTCACTCTTAAGTCAGAGCCAAATAGGTCTTTACAAAGAAGTCAAGTGTTATACTGAATAGCACACTGGACAACTTCAGAAAGAGCTAGGATCGGAATCGTCCCTCAGGCCCTTATCAACTGGATTATTTTAGACAAGTCATGTAGTCTCCCTGGGCCTCAGTTTCCCCATTTGTAAAATGGAAATGATAACAATAGTCCCATCTATACTGACTTGTTGGAAATAACAAATGACCTAATGTATGTGAGGCAGTTTATACTCCTTAACATTCTATGTAAATGCTATGATTTCATCATTATTATTACAAAGCAAGAAAGAAAATTCTAGGAACATCCAGCTGATTCAGTCTCCCCGGATTGTGTTCTCACAGAAGCTCCATATGACATCTCCAAAGGAGAATTTCCCAACTACTAGGTATAACCATCTGCTCTCTCTCTCTCTCTCTCTCTCTCTCTACCTCCTTACCCCTGATGTTTTTCTTTCAGTTCCCACAAATAACCAGAAATTAAGAGGCTTCAAAAAGAATAATAAATGGATTTAGCGATGGATGAGACTCCATCATCTAGCCTGCCTCCAGGCCTTCATTTCACATCTATCTTCTGTAAAACTTACTCAAGGTCACCTGGGTGTTAATAATCAGCTGAGGTTGGATTCAAACCCAGGCCCCTTTCTCTTCTATTGCCTCCCAAAGGAGGCTAAGTAACATACAGCATTTATTAAGGAGAGTTACAAGTGGGAATTGAGAAGCCCTACAAGGGTGATGGAATGCTGTAGGACAGTGAGACCCTATTGAATGGTCTCTTTTTTTCTTACCAACTTTCCTATGTATTCTGTAAATGCCTTATAAGTCACACTTAAAAATATTTCCCTCTTTGTTCATTTCTATTGTAAGTGGTTCCCCATTTCTCAAGGCAAAGATGGGGGCTCAGCAATTACTGGTTCCTGGCTTGATTGCCCAGCTTGTTCCAAGAGGAAGCAGGGGTTGGGTTTCCAGCCCTATAAAGAACTAGGTGTGACCACTGTGGAGGAATAAGCTGCCTTGTTGTGGAGAAGGCAAGGAACCCAGGTATACTGACAGATGGAGGATAAAGAGAGTCTGGCAGAACTGGCGCTTGTCAAGTCCAAGGATGGTGTCTCTGGAGGACCACCTCTGTTCTCCATCAAGATTCTTTCAAAATCTAAAGGCTCCAGGAGGGACTGAGTCTCAGATGATTCCTCTGCCCTGGGTCCCTCCTTCTTTGTTTCCCCTGTTCAGGATCTCTGCCTTTCTATTTTAACCTTCTCTTGTGTTTTAAAATGTTATGAAACTTTGTAATACTTACTTTTTTTTTAGGTGTTTTTTTTTTGCAAGGCAGACAGGGTTAAGTGGTTTGCCAAAGGCCATACAGCTAGGTAATTATTAAGTGTCTGAGGTCCAGATTTGAACTCAAGTCCTCCTGACTCCAGGGTCAGTACTCTACCCACTGTGCCACCTAGCCACCCCTGTAATACTTTCTAATCAACAAGTCAGTTAACGAGAATGCAATAAATGTGCCCCCCCAAATTCTCAAGTCTACAGATCATGGTTCAGTGAGAGAGACAGCATGCCACTAATCACGGACAAATTCAACACTTACAGGACAGATTAGGGATAATCTACAGAGGGGTGGCACGCAAATTAAGGTAATGTAGAAGGTGAAATATTAGCTGGAGTTTGAAGGAAGCCAGGAGGCTGGAGACTAAGAGGGAAAAAATTCTAAGTGTGAGAAATAGCAAGGAAGCCATTGTCACTGGATCACAGAAGGGATGGTCTGGGGAAAATATAATTATTTCAGTTTTGGACACATTGAGATGGAAATGTCCATGAGTCATTCAGTTTTTGATGTCCAGTAGGCAGTTGGAGATATGAGACTGGAGATGATCAAAGAGATTAGAGTCGGATAAATAAATCAGCATAGAGATCATTGAATCCATGGGAGCTAATGAGATCACCTAGTAAAATACCATAGATGGAAAAGAGGAACCAAGACAGAGCCTTTGAGGACACCCATGGAAGAGAGCCAAGCTGTTTCATAAACTCCAAGAGACAGGAAAGTATCAATGAGAAGAGGGTGAGGGATAGTGTCAAAGGCTGAAGAGAAGTCAAGGTCCATTAGAACTGGTAACTGAGGTCATTGGTAATCTTGGAAGAGAACAATTATCCCTAAAATTACGATCCTATGAATGCAGCTTGCCTCATTTCCAATTCTGCTTGATGCCAACCTTAAAAATGATGGATGTGAACTGATGGGAAAGGAATGAGAAAATAATGGAGTGACCAACGAAGATCCAGAGGACCAATGGTGAAGCTTGCTTTCCCATCTCCTGAAAGAGAGGTGATTGATTCAGGACTCAGAATGAGACATTAATTTTTTTTTTGGCATGTCCAATGCAGAAATATATTTTATTTGATTATGCATATTTATTACAAGAATTTTGTTGGGTTTGGTTTTTCTTTCTTATTTTCATCGAGGAGTGGCAAGGGTAAGAGAGAAAGATTTTTTATTAAATGAAGAAAAATAGTTTTTTTTTAAAAAAAGAGAGTAAGCTAGTGAAGAGAATAGTTATTGTCAAGACCCCGAATATTTCCAACTCCAGTCTGCCGAACGACTTTTGGAGTGAGTAGTGCCACTCAAGCCCTTCCCCCATTTTAAAGCCTCTTGAACTTCTGGCCTTATTGTGGGGTCCTGGAACAGAGGGGGTTTTGTTGAAGCCTTGTCCCGGGCCTGAAGAGCAGCTGCAAGTGTGCCAACTTCCTGGATGTAACACTTCCCTACTGTGCCTGTCACTAGGACCTCTTGGCCCCACAGCCTTTTGTCTTCTGTGTTTAATTCTATTCCCACTGAGCTGATTCCCTAATTTGCTTTGTCAACAGCTGCTCTCAAGGAACCAGTGCTCCCTTATCTCCTGATCCTGGATTCCTTTGTAAACTAGCTTATTATTCCCTCTTCCACTCCAAAATGGCAGCTTCAACTAGCTGGGGAGAGCAATGGAGAATCTGGGTTCAAGTGCTGCCTTTCTTTGCTTGCTTCCCATAGGCAACTAATAACTTCTTTGCTTCCTCGGCAAGTTGCTTGAGGTCCCTAGGCTTCATCATTTTAGGAGTAAGGGAGAACATTGGCCCAGATGACTTTTAAGGTCCCTTCCAGTTGTTGTGATGCCAAGAAAAGTGACACCAAAGGCCCAGAGGAACGGGAACATCACATAGGATAATGACTGATGAGTTTAATCATACTATGAACCTGAGTCATACAGAAAAGAGTCTTAAAATGGGATCAACCTGAGACAGCATGTGCGTGTTTTCATGTATGGTTGTGTGTGAGAGTGAGAGAACTATTAGAAAAGGTGTCTTCATGGACCAACAATGCTAAAGGATGAAGTGTTCCATTCTAGCAGGGAGACATGATGTGCGTGTCCTCTATGAGTGATCTCATCATCAGAAATCACACAGGGATTCTTGGAAGTGGTTCTACTATGCCTTGCTGATCTTAGAGGATAATGGAAATGGCAGAGAAGAGGAACGCATTAAATTGGGGGCGAGAAAAAGGAAGGTTTGGGAAAATTGACATGTAATCAGGGTAAATAACTCTATTTCTGTACAAAGAAAGAGGAAGGGTAAAGGGAGCAGCTGATACTCAAGCCTCACTCTCATCTGAACTGGTCAAAGGAGGGAAGAACACACAGTTATAGGCACACAGACAAACAGAATTGGGTAACATTTACAATTCATTCAATAGGGAAATAGGAATAAAGGGGTAAAAATAGGGAAAACAAATAATTAAAGGAAGAAAAGGATTATTCAATAGCAAAGTAAACTCTAACAAAGGATGTATTAAAATATTTAGGTGGCACAGTGGATAGAGCATGGACCCTGGAGTCAGGAGGACCTGTGTTCAAATCCGATCTCAGACACATAATAATTGCCTAGCTGTATGATCTTGGGCAAGTCACTTAACCCCACTGCCTTGTAAAAAAACTAAAAATAAATAAATAAATAAAAATAAAAAATTAGGGAAGCCATCAATTGGATAAAGGTTGAACAAGTTATGTTATATAAATGTGATGGAATATTATTGTGCTGTAAGAAATGATGAGGAAGATAGTTTCAAAGAAACCTGGGAAGACTTATATAAACTGAAGCAGAGTGAAATAAAGACAGCCAGGAGAATAAACAATTATATATGCATATATATCTGTGTCTGTATATGCATGTATGTTTATATAAACATATGTATTGATAAATACATAATTTTTAAGACTTCATCCATTAACAAGAATGTACCAAACACTTATGTTCCAATCACCACACTAAGTGCTAGGAATACAAATACAAAGACAAAACAGTTCTTACCCTCAAGGTGTTCTCATTCCAAGGGGCAAAAACACATATAAGTAAATGCTGGACACACATACACACACATACACACACACATACACACACACACATATACACATTTTTATATGCAAAATCAATACAAAGTTGTAAGCATAGCTTAAGTCAGAGAGCTGACCACAGAATGAGGAAGGCCTGGGTTCAAGTGCTGCTTCTGACAAATGAAGGTGATATGATACTGGGCAAGTTATTCTACCTCTCTATGCTCTAAGTAACTCTCTAAGACTAGAAATTGTAGCTAAGATTGGTAGAGAGTTTTTGATAAATACTTCCTACGTTGACTAAATCACAGGTCCAGAACCTATCCCTTTCCCTAAGTATGAGGCAATTTTATGGGAAGAAGAGAAACTAGCTATTGGGGAGGCAGGATGGGGAGTGAGGGAAGAGAATGGAAAATCATTTATAAAGGGTTTAGTTCACGTTAAAGCCCTATGTTAGATCTTGGAGATACAAAGGGGAAAAAAAAGTCAGTCTTAAGAATTTCATATTCTAATTAGGAGAGATAATACATACAGGAAGTTTCAGCTACAAAATGAATGGAAAGACATGTTCATCTTTAGGCTATTACAGTGGAATGGATGTCAAAGTCAGTAATCTCTAGGATACAACCCTAGGTCATATGGCAATGCCTCAGGACCTAGCGGGCACAAAGGCAGGTAGATTAGAGGGAATAGTGGAGGGGCAGATGGGAAGACGCCACCATCTTACCAAAAGCATTATAGTTGTTATAGATCACAGGAGGAACCTGTTGGGTTTGATGGTCAAATTAGAGCTCAGCACTTGTCTTTCTTTAGAATCCTAGCATTTAACATAGGGCACAGGATGAAGAAATGGGAAAGGTCTCAGGAGGGGGCTAGACTTTGAGCTGAGCCCAAAAGGTAGAGGATGGATGGAGCTCACTCCAAGCAAAAAGACTGGAGATGAAACTTGATGTGTGAGGAATACCAAGGACAGTATGGTCAGACTAAAGCATGTGAAGAAGAGGGGGGATTAGGTAATGTGCAATAAATCTAGAGGGATTACTCTATAGCCAAATTGTGGCAGCTCTTTGTTAACCCAAAAAGTGCCACAATTAATATTTCATTGACAATGGTGCTCTTTTTTCTGTCTTTAAACTCCTTGAAAATGTAGCAACAAGATCTCCTATCCAAAGTTTATGATCATTTTAGTCACTTAAAAAATTCAAATTGTTATCTAGAATGTTTGGACCGATTCACAGCTCTACCAACCACATGTTATCTTTCTTGTCTTCCCACAGCCCCTACCATACTGACTACTACTTCCATATTTTGTCAACTTTGCCTATTTTCTAGATAAGAAATGAAGCTTTAGAGTTATTTTAAGTTCAATTTCTTGAAGTATCAATAATTTTGATCAACTTTTCATATAGTTGTCAATTGTTTCTAGTTCTTCAGAGAACCATCAGTTCAAATTCTTGGACTACTTATCAGTCGTGGACTTGGGAAAGGTCTCGTGTATCTGTAGATTTTGAACATCAAAACTATTATCAGAAATATTTGTTGCAAACATTTCCTCATCAGCACCTCCATTGAAAGTTTCCCTTCTTATCCAAGCAACATTGATTTTAGAGTACATGAGGTACTGAGGAAGGCTAGTACCTCTGGTATGAGAGCTTGTCCAGACCTTTTCAGGGTGGCACATTCACTTTTGGTGTTCCTCTGATTCGTCCAGCTGTTACCTGTGACTCCAAGAAACTAGTCTATGGAGCAGCCATATCCTGATAAGCCATCTTGCAGATGGACCAAACCAGAGTGAGGATAACTGACAAAAGCCTCAAGTCTATTGGTGAATGGGGGATGTCTACCTCAAGCTTGTAAAGACTTTCCCCAATTGAATGGAAGGATGAGAACAATTGATTCTAATGGCCAAAAGGGTAAACGAAGCAGGTGCCGTGGAGTTTTTAGTTTGGTCAGACATCAAAGACACCATCATCCACTGCAACCAGGGCCACCACCAGGCATCTTGACTTTTGATCTGTCACTGAACTTCCATGACTCAGGAAGAGAGATTAAGGCTAATGACTTTGCACAACTCTGCCTCACTTACATCCGATTCATACACATCCAACTCATCACCCTATGATGTCATTGATCCTCTTCAAAAACGAAGAACAACCAACAACAATGTTGGTTTTTGTTTTAAAAACTCTTCAATTTCATGTAACAAAATTGTCTATTTGCTCTCTTGTGATCTCTGTCTTTAATTAAGTTTTCCCCCTGCCGTCATTTGTGAAAGATGCTTCTATTCATTTTCCTCCACTTAAAACATGATGTACCTTTTATATTTTTTGCTGATTGACCATTTGGAACTAGTCATAGCATATGTGAGTCAGTCAGTAAGCAGTTATCAAAAGTTTATTGGTGCCAAGTACATGTTAAAAGCAAGGGGTATAAAGAAAGACAAAAAATATAAACTATGCCCTCAAGAAGCTCCCATTCCAAGAAGTTCTAGAAACAACATGCAAAAACCCATTCATAAACAGTGTGAATGGAAAACATATGGTACAAGATGCTAATGTATTTTTGCCTACTCCTTTCCAGTTGTCTCCATCTTTTTTTTTTAATTTATTTTATTTAAGGCAATGGGGTTAAGAGTGACTTGTTCAAGGTCACACAGCTAGGTCCTGACTCCAGGACCAGTGCTGTAACCACTGCACAACCTAGCTGCCCCTTTGTATTCACCTTTTTTTTTTTTTTAAACATTTTAGAGGTCTTTCCACTAAGTTTGCAAGACCTACCAGCCTTTGTTAGGTACACACTATTCCTGGCCAGGAACCTGCCATTTTGACATTTTAAACCATGGTTCAGAAATTCAAAACCCTTTCTCAGATTCTTCCTTTAAATAAATCATTGATATCGTTTGTTTCTTTATATTAGCTAAAATTCTCACTTTACCCACCTCTACAAAGAAAGGAGACAAACCTTCTCACAGATCTTCTTTGTGGCCAACCTTCATCAGACATCACCTAGACACCTGAGTTTTTCCTCTTCCTTCTCCTTTAATGGGTAACCTAACTGCAAACCATTACCTGTACTCTTGAGGCCTTCAGCTATCTCCTTGGTGAAGCTACTGGAGCTCTTTTGTTATATCTGTGATATCCCTTGAATCACCAAGCCCTTAGAGCAGTTTCCTATTTTGATCCTGTTTGAGAGGTTCTCCACTGAGTCATGAATACATGCTAGACTCTTCCACTCCTCTTACCATCCAGAACAACAAATAGCAGCTTCCACTCCCCTTAGCAGGGAGTCAGCCGGCAATTCTTCACTTCTTCTGGTCTGTCTCCCACCCAACGGTACCTGGGGCTTCACCAGCTTCTTTTTGAGGTCCTCTGATGAAGAGCGAGCTAGACTAGGAGGCTCAGTTCACATCCTCCCTCAGATACTTACAAGGTATGTGATGCTGGGCATGCCACTCAGATAGCTCCATGACTCAGTTTCCTCAGGTATAACAAAGATCTTGTAGGTCTTCTGTGAGACTCAAATGGTGAATGTGTTTGAAAATCTTAAAGCATGATTTAAATATTAGCCATTGCTATTGTTTCCCCAAGAGTCATTCAACTCCACCTTTATCAGCAGGAGCCTTAATTATATTTTTCTTTGCTCTAAAAGTCTTTGAAAGCCTCCTTCTTTCTTTCCTCTTCTGGGGCATTCTTCAACTCTCCAAATTCCTGAAACACATCATTCCTTTCTTGAACCCTTTGGATGCCTTTTCTTCTTGGGTCCCATGCTTTGAGAGTTCTGACTTTTAAAGGACTATTTCATCAACTGAAAAGACAAAGTGTAGAAAGGTGAGCCTCAAGCTCCTCGGAGGAGGACTGGTTTTTCAGCTCTGGATATATAGTATATCTTGATAAATGCTTCTTTCAATTCAAACCAAGCTCCTTCCCTTTTTCAAGTTATATCAAATTTCTTCTCTTTTCTCACATCCAAATCATCTCTCCAAATCATCTTCAAGTTTTCCTTCTCCCCTTTATCCACCTCACGTCTATGTCTTTCCCCAGCCCATTTTGTCATATATCTACTTTGGAAGGAGAGGTAGAACACTAAAAGTTGGACTTTTGGTAGCGTGGTTGAATCAGGGATGATTTTACCCCTGTTTTGTGTTTCTATGTTTCTATAACCTGCAGATTATAAGATGGAGAACCAGAAAGTGTCTTAGTGTGCATCTATTCCAGTTTCCCTTTTAGCTCTTGAGGAAACTCACATCCAGTCGAGGGGAAGTGACTGGTCCAGGATCACTCCTTAAGGATCGTGGATGTTTAGAATGCCATTGTACCAGGGATCTTGTTCTGGCATCCTGAGTCTTTCTAATCATCTTTCTAATAACTCCTTATTGTGATTATTTACCACCACATGCTCTGCAATAACACAATCCCCAGCCGTGGCTTTGTAAATACCTCATTAACCATAAAGGTTCACAAATCATTAGTGTATCCAAAGGAAACCAAATACAAAGGTCCTGTAAGACACTGTCGGGAATCAGGAAAGGAGAGAACATTTGGTGATAATCAGGATTAATTTCAGAGAAGGCAATCCTGCTGGGTTTAAGAATGAATAAACATGGAGTGTAATGAAATATTTGCAGCATTTTTCTCATTTTGTGTAGAGGGAATTATTTTCCCTACAAGATGTGAAGATCTCTTACGGAAATATTAAATAGTATTCTCCTAATTGCAATGGGGAGCAAATCTTCCAGCAAGCTAAGCTGTAAATTGAGTTTTACTCTTCTCCTTCCCTCCCTTCTCACTTGCAAAGGTATGGGAATGATGACTTTGGCAGCCTTCAAAAACTGGGAATCTAATCATTGCTGGGAAAGCTGGTTAGCTGCCATTCAATCCAATTCATTTCAGCTAGCATTTATTAGGCATCTACCATGCGTCAGTCTCAGAGCATGCAAAGACAAGACCAAGATGATCCTTCCCATTCTACTGGGAGGATGCAAAATGGCGCTTCCTTTCTATGTGACCTTGGGAAGACAGATTCATTTAATTTTTACATCTATAAAATCTGGTGGCTGAACTGGATAACCGCTCTAAAGCTATGATTCTATCACCCCAAGTACAGATAAATAAATATAAAATCTAAACAAAGATCAATGTCATTTTGAATGCAGGGAGAGAAGCAACAAAAAGTGGGGGAGGGGATCAGTGATGAGCAGACTCTTGAGCTAAGCTTTGAGGGCAGAGATGAGGACACCGGGTATTCCAGGGATGGGGGGCATGATCTGTTCAAGGAACCAGAGGTGGGAGCAAGAATGTCAGAAAGTAGACTGGCTTGGCTAAATCATTGACTACAAGAGAGAAATTGTGAGATCAGACCTAAAGACATTTGCCTTCAATTGTGAAGGATTGATACCAAATAACCAGATTTGTAGTTTACTCTAGAAGCAAATTGTGGTTTTTCCTTTGTTCTAGAAGAGAACCATGTCACCAAGAAGGGATGCCATAGGGCAGCTAGGTGGTGCAGTGAATAGAGCAACAGCCCTGGAGTCAAGAGGACCTGAGTTCAAATCTGGCCTCAGACACTTAATAACTGTCTAGCAGTGTGACCTTGGGCAAATCATTTAACCCCATTGCTTTGCAAAGAAAGAAAGAAAGACAGACAGAAAGAAAGAAAAGAAAAGAAAGAAAGAAAGAGAGAGAGAAAGAAAGAAAGAAAGAAAGAAAGAAAGAAAGAAAGAAAGAAAGAAAGAAAGAAAGAAAGAAAGAAAGAAAGAAAGAAAAAAGAAAGAAAGCCATAATTTGCATGTGAATTGAATTTCAGTGAGGACGGGTTCTAAGTTCTCCTCCAAAACCACTGGGTCCAGTGGCCAGACATGAATCAGGACACCTGGAGAAGACCCTGGATGCCTTGTTCTTTTTGAGCTTTGGTAGTTGGATAGGTTGACTTGGACTGAAGATAAACAGCAATAGTTTCTGTTTTGATCAATAACCCTGATCAAAGATTGAGTTTGGGTTTTTTTGATTAGGTAAAAGAAGCCATTCTTTCCTTCATTTTTACCTAACCTTAATTACTGAATGAATGTTGCCCCTAGAAGCATTGGGTTGCCTTTGAGCATTTTGTGCTCACTCTAAAATACAGAGAAAAGGGCCCTGAATTTAGAATCAACAGACAGTGAGCAAACCTATATGCTTCTGGATGACTTTGAGAAGCCTCTCCCTCAATGGGCATCAGTTTCCTCATGAGGGGATTGGGCCAGATGATCCTCAGAGCCCTCCCAGCTCTTTGCTCTAGGTTGTTATTTTAAAAAACCTCATACACTCCATGTAATTACAGCCTGATGGACTTATTTTTCCCCACCTCATGCAGGTGCCTTAAATGCAAAGGCAAAGACTGCAGGTTGCTAAGAGATTTTTTTCAGCTACCCCTTAAGCTAATGAGGACATTGGAAATTGAAGTCTAGCTGGGCTTTCCGTATTCCCCTTTTCCCATGGGAATAGGGTGCTCTATGTTCCACCAACTTGCCCATCTGGCCCCTCTTCCTGGATGATACTGTGCTGACCACATGAAACTATTTGAGATTTAATTTGGAAGCCAAAAAGTGGACTCTCTTTCCAAGAGTTAGGGAGATGAAGGCAGTCTTCATTCCTTTTTGGTAACTTTTCAGTGCTGTCTGACAATCAATCCAATTTAATATAGTCCCCTGAGAAATGCTCTTTCTTTCTGAGAAGGGAGCTGTTGAATGTCAGGTGGCTTTAAAAGCAGCTCACATCTTGGGGTGGGAAAGAAAAGACAGGCGTACTACTGGAAGATTCACCCAGGCGCTGTACCCGGAGAACCAAGGGGCTGGGGGCCGGTCAGGGATGGCTCCTGACTTCATACAAGAAGAGCTGCTCTGGAAATCTAGGGTGGATGTCTTTTGAAAGTTTCAGGAAATGTTCTGAACAAAATCTTGTTCATCAAAGACAGAAGTGGGAAATGATACGCTAAATGATGAAGCATAGCATTTGGAAGTCACAGAAATGAGGTTTATATTAGTTTTCTCTTATTTGAAATCTGGATGACCTTGAGCAAGTCTCTTTCCCTCCCTGGATCTCTGTTTTCTTATCTATAAAGTAAGGAATTAGAACTGGATGACTTCAGAAGTGCCTTCCAGCTCCAAAATGATGCCCCTCTTGCTCTGGGCAATCTGAGATCCTCTGGTCAGTCTGTGGTTATTGGTCTCCCCAGGAGTAGTGATGACGATGATGATGATGATGATGATGATGATGATGATGATGATGAACAGCATCAATAGGGAGGAGGAGGAGAAAGAAGAGGGAGAGGAGGAGAAGGAGAAGAGGAGAAAGAGGGAGAGGAGGGAGAGAAGGAGAGGAAGAGGAAAATGAGGAGGAGAAGGAAGAGGAGGAGGAGGAGGAGGAGGAGGAAGAAGAAGAAGGAGAAGAAATCACTTTTATAACACTGTATATGATAGTTTAAGGTTTTCAAAGTACTTTATAAAGTGGGGTGTAGTGTATACTCGTGTGTGTACCTGTGCCTATGTATGTATTTCTAAGTCCATGCATTACAGATGCATGCAGCCAGCATGGGTATATTTCAGAGGGTCTTGGCCTAGGAAGAGAAGCTGGGCAGCCTGCTGCCAGGAGATTCGTGATGCCGTGTAATTGGTCCTGGTCTGCCAGCCACTTGCTAAATGGTGGCCTCTTTGACTGCAGTTGTAAACCTAAATCGGGGTGCTTTCATATGGGCCTCCTCCATTCTCTCTGTTGCTCTCTTGGTTTCAGACTGCTATAGGGAGATGAACCTTGGACTTTGCCTTTTTCTTTTTCCATTTTAGGTAAAAGTTGTGGTTCTGGAGCCCCTGACCTGATGAGTTGGGTTTTTTTTGGGGGGGGGTGTTTTTGTTTTGTTTTGTTTTTGCAAAGCAATGAGGTTAAGTGAATTACCCAAGGTCACACAGTTAGGTACTTATTAAGTGTTGGAAGCCAACTCAGGTCCCCCTGATTCCAGGGTGGGTGCTCTGTCCATTAACTCACCTTCACTGCCCAAGACCTGATGAGGTTTTTTTGTTTGGTTTGTTTTTTGCAAGGCAATGGGGTTAAGTGGCTTGCCCAAGGTCTCACACAAGCTAGGTAATTATTAAGTGTCTGAGACCAGATTTGAACTCACGTCCTCCTGACTCCAGGATCCATGCCCTTTCCACTGCGCCACCTAGCGGCCCCCAGACCTGATGAGTTTTGAAAGCCCCCAGGATTCTGGAGATCAGACTATATGCTGAGGTTACATACAGCCAGGCCCACTTTGGGGTCTCAGTGAAGTTTGACACCTCTGAAATTTATAGTCTGAGAGAATCACCGGAGCCTGAGAAGTTTTGTCCAGAGACACAGTCACTATGTATGAAGGTGGGACTTGAATCCATGTCTTCCAAGTCCAAGGCTGGCTCTCCACACAACCTCTGGTTTTATTGTAACCATTATTATTCTGCATGCTATTTGTGAATCACACAGACAGAAAACTGAATTCCTTCCCCAGGAAAGAATTATCCTTCATTCTTAAAGAGGATCATGATATTAGGAAGGTGATGTAATGACCTGCAAGTGAATTGGATTTAAGTGAGGATTTAAGTGACTAAGCTAAGTCACCAGTCTCACGTTCTCCTCTGGGTCCAGCAGCCAGATATGAATCAGAATGCCTGGAGATGGCCCTGGATGCAAAGGCAAACCCTGGCCTTTTTGAGCTAAAGCCATCCTCAGAACTCAGTTTGTCTGAGTTAATGTCCATTCAGTGATTAAGACTAAATAAAAATGCAGCCCCAAATGGCCTTTTTTATCCAGTCCAAAAAAAATCAATCTAGAAGGGAAAGACCCTCAAGGTTTCTGATCAAAACAGAAGCAACTACTACTTACAGTCACTCTGAGCCAGCGGAATCCAAACAGTTACCAGGAGAAGCTTGAGCTGGAACCCAGCGGAGGCCAATTAAGGAGAATCAGAGAGCTGGGGTTAAGGCCTGGTCCAGAAACATGGGCTGGAAACCCCAAGACAGCTTGCTAGGTGTCCTCCATCAAAATCCACATTCCTTTGGGCAGAACACAGGCAGGTAAGGGTAGGATTCTCTATATGTACAGGATGAGAGGGGAGGAAAAAAGGAAGAAAGAGAGGGAAGGGAGGGAGGGAGGGAGGAGGGGAGGAAGGAAGGAAGGAAGGAAGGAAGGAAGGAAGGAAGGAAGGAAGGAAGGAAGGAAAGAAGGAAGGAAGGAAGAGAGGGAGGAAGGAAGAGAGGGATAGGGAGGAAGGAAGGAAGGAAGGAAGAAGGAAGGAAGGAAGGAAGGGAGGGAGGAAGGAAGAGAGGGATAGGGAGGAGGAAGGAAGGAAGGAAGGAAGGAAGGAAGGAAGGAAGGAAGGAAGGAAGGGAGGGAGGGAGGGAATGGGGAAGGGAAGGGAAGGAGGGAGGAGGGGAGGGAGGAAGGAAGGAAGGGAGGGAGGGAGGGAGGAAGGAAGGAAGGAAGGAAGGAAGGAAGGAAGGAAGGAAGGAAGGAAGGAAGGAAGGAAGGAAGGAAGGAAGGAAAGGAGGGAGGGAGGGAGGGAGGGATAGGGAGGAAGGAAGGAAGGAAGGAAGGAAGGAAGGAAGGAAGGAAGGAAGGAAGGAAGGAAGGAAGGGAGGGAGGGAGGAAGGGAGGAAGAAGCCAGCTTCGTTGCCCAAGTGGACCCGGCTGGTTGGGGCCCCAGTAGAGCAGCCACTGCCACTCACAGGCTGTCGCAGTCCTTTATTCTGGAAGAGGCCCGATGCCCCCAGGAAGGCGACGTCTTGACTTGCGAGTTTTGGTTGAGGCGGGACTGAACGAAGTCACCAGCTTGGCGCTTTCCTCCAGAGCCATCTGGGTCTGGTGGCTACATAGACCAGAAAGACCGGAGAGACAAGCGGTGACAAGCAGCACCACGATGTCTAACACCCAAGAAATCGGCCCGGTTTGGAGAACAGCTGCTCCCCGGTGGTAGCAAATTACTGAACAGTCTGCCAAGAGGAAGACTGACAGCCCTCCGGCCTCGGCTTAAATGGGGAGCACCAGCACTATGGGACAGCCTGAGAAATGGATCTGAGAGTTTTCTCTGCTGAGTTGGTCTGCGTAAGAAGAAGGAAGGGAGAAGTTCTTTCAACGGGCATTTCCCAAGCAATGCTTTACCTAACCCAGAGGGTGAACCCCTTGCCTTCCCCGACATCTCCTCTCTCTTTTTAGGATTTCTGCAAGGGAGCGGAGGTCCCTTAAGAGTGAGGGCTGAGTGGAGGGAATGAGGGAGAAACCCCAGAGCTCTTTATGGCCACCTGGGCACCTGCCACACAAAAGGCCAGACCGTGGGCCACACAGCGAGCGGGTTGAGGTGTGGCGCTGACGTGGCCCTGACGTGGCCCTCACTCTGGAGTCAGCCCCTCCGAGCGTGAAGCCTTACTCCTCCAGCTTCCTTTAAAGGGAGGCTCCTACACATGGAGCTGTCACCCATCCTATGGCTTCATCCCATTGTAGAATGATGGAACAAGGCGAGACCTTCCACTCAGCACCACAGGCTCTTTGATCACTTAGTAGGTGAAGGAGAGCTAGGTGAAACCCTGGAGTCAGGGAGATCTGAATTCAAATTTGACCTTAGACACTTACTAGCTGTGTGACCCTGGACAAGTCACTTAACCCTGCTTGCCTCAGCTTCCTCATCTGTAAAATGAACTGCAGAAGGAAATGGCACACCACTCCAGTAGCTCTGCCAAGAAAACCCCAGATGGGGGTCACAAAGAATCAAATGTGAGGGATACTGTCCCAGACATAATGTCCATTTTAAAAAATGAAACTATCCTTATTCTCAAGGAGTTTGCAATTAATTGGGGGGACAACAGAGACACGTCTATGTGCGTCCAGAATAGATATGTTTAATCATAGTGAGTGCTCATACGGCATAAATAAAGATCAATCTCCTTGGAACTTCACAACAGCTCTGGGAGGTAGGAGCTATGATTCATTCCCATTTTATAGATGAAAAACTCAAGCTCAGAGAGATTGTGACTTACCCAAGGACACACAGCCACTAGGCATCTGAAGTAGAATTTGAACTCGGGCCTTCTCCACTACAGGTCCAGGGCTCTATCACCTAGCTACTTGCCTGATAGAAGAAATATAAAATAGAATACAAAGACTAAATATAAAATAAAGATGAATGGTTCAAATACACGCATCACAAGCTCCTGGAGAGAAAAGACTTTCTTTTGGTCGTTCCAACCCTGCCACACATAGCTGAAGAAACAGGCACTTAAAGTGCATATTATTGTTTGCCCTTTTATTCTTGAGGGAGGTGATGCCATGACATGCAGGCAAATGGAATGCGAGTGAAGGGGAGCTGTGCTAGGCCACCAGCCTCACTTTCTCCTCCAGAGCTACCTGGGTCCATTGGCCAGATAGGAATGGATGATTGGAGATAGCCCTGGATGTGAGACCATCAGGATGAAGTGACTTGCCCAAGGTCACACAGCTAGTAAGTATCTGAGGATGGATTTGGCTTCAAGGCCAGCCCCTTTGCCATCTAGTTGCCAAATGACTAACCTGGCCTTACGGTGAAAGGGGCTAGTGGCCAATTCTACCTTCTTTACTCCTTTAGGAATCTCCCAAAGATTAGCAGCTAAAGACAAAGATGCTCATTCAGTCTGCACCTGGAAGCAAGTTTATTCTGCTGACCTCTTCATATGCAATGAAGCCATCCAAAAGCTGATCCTTCCTAGGAAAGCGAAGGTCTATTTTGCATTTGAAGGCCTTTCCCAGTGTTTTTCTCAGTTCTTTAAGCCCCCTGTAGACTTTCCCCTTTTCCTGAAGTCTCACCTGGAAACTTCTCACTTGCATATATTTTGAATATGCTCCTAGGTATACTCATTTTCCCTTCTGCTCAGCTGACAAGGATTATTTCCCTTTTCTCTTTGTGTCCCCAATGCCTAGCAAGCGTCTGGTAGACAGTGAGTGATTAATAAATACTGGAAGGTCGATTTCCTTATAGATCTCCATAAGAAACGAGGACAATACTTATACTTTCAATATCCATGTTGCTTTTTATTTGTTTGATGACTTTGTCTCCCACTGTAGTTATATCTAAGAACATCTCCCTACCATTTTACAGGGCCAAAGGACAAAGTAAAAGTCACTTCTAATTTCTACAATTTCTACACAGGGGAAATTCTCACCCAAATAAGATCTGCATCTGTGCATTCTTTCTATTAAAACAGCCCAAACTCCATTCCCATGGCAAACTTACTTCCTGAACTGATGAAAGAATCCAAGACCCCAAAGCTTTTCCAAAATGTCCTTGTTGCATAGTATGTCAGTTCTGACTAAGGGATTATGCAAAGCATTAAGCTTTAGCATAACTTGTTAAGAATCCCGACATCAGAGGCTGAAGGAACAAATTACCTGAGAGTGAAAATAATGGTCTATAATGAACAGCAAAATTAATTACAAATGACCATATTACTTAGCCCATTGACCTAAAATATTAAGAGCCATGAGGGGTCAAACAAAACATAAGACCCCTTTTGTCTTTCTCAATGTTTAAAGTGACCTCGAAACATCCACATTATTATCACCAGGATCCCTTATGTAGCACAGAGTATTAAAAAAAAATACACACAGACAGAGGCAACATTTGAAAAGATTGGTTTCAAGGTCCTTGGAAGGAAGAGACTCCATCAAATAATTAAGAGGACACCCATTGCTTGAGAACAATTGAACAGATTGAATATGATGGAGAGGGATTTTGTTCTAAAAAATGGTATATGATTGCTCTTTATGATATGAAAGGCAGTGGTGGTACAGTGGGTAGAGACATGGCCAAAGAGATAGAAAGACCAGGTTCAAGAAATATCTCTGATGGGTACAAACTCAGGACCCTGAGAAAGTCGTTTGAATTCTCAGTGATCAGACAGCTTTCTAAGACTTCAAGAAGATAGGAAGGAAGGAAGGAAGGAAGGAAGGAAGGAAGGAAGGAAGGAAGGAAGGGAAGGAGGGAGGGAGGAAGGAGGGAAGGAGGGAAAGAAGGGGGAAAGAGGGAAGGAAGAGAGGAAGGGAGGGAAGGAGGAAAGGAAGAAAGAAAGGAAAAAAGAAAGGAGGAAAGAAAGAAAGAGAAACAGAAAGAAAGAGAAAAAAGAGAGAGAGAGAGGAAGGAAGGAAGGAAGGAAGGAAGGAAGGGAGGGAGGGAGGGAGGGAGGGAGGGAGGGAGGGAGGAAGGAAGGAAGGGAGAGTAGAAAGAAAAAGTGGGAAGAGAGGGAAGGAAGGAAAAAGAAAAGAACAAAAAGAAAAGAAAAGAAGGAAGATTCAAAGGAGAGAAAGAGAGAGAGACAGAGAGACAGAGAGAGACAGACAGAGAGAGAGAGAGAGAGAGAGAGAGAGAAGGAAAGAAAGAAAGAAAACTGAGTAATATAGAGACCAGATTTCCATGAACTTATCCAGAGTGAAAAGAAAAAAACAAAGCTAGATGGGGCAGCTAGTGGATAGAACACAGACCCTAGAGTCGGGAGGACCTGAGTTCAAATCCAACCTCAGATATTTAATAATTGCCTAGATGTGTGACCTTGGGCTTAACACCATTGCCATAAATAAATAATTTTTTTAAAAGCAGAGCTATATATCTTCTTCAATTTATTCCTATCTTCAGTCCCGCACAGAACCCTGGAAAAAGCATCTGAGACAGCTAAACCAGGTTGACAGTGGTCAACTGGTCTCTAGCCATCACACCCCCACATCTATCTATACCAAGGGGCATGGGAAGTCTTCTCCTGGTGGAGCTGGCAGATGAGAACACTTTGTTCTATCAGCCATGAATGTAGTTGAAGCGGGCACTGTGGAGTCTTAGAGTTTGGCAAGACATCAAACATGCCAGGGTCATCCACTGCATCCTGGGCCATCGTTGATCATCTTGACCTTTGTCTCACCTCTGAACTCCTCTGATTCTGGAAGAGAGAGTGAAGTGAGGCTAATGATGTTGTGCAATTCTACCTCACTTAAATCCAATTCACACATATGTTAAGACATTACCCCATGATGTTATTGGCTCCCAGCAAAGAACAGAAGCAGGATAGCTTCAGCCTCTCACAGCTAGTGGTACAGTGGATGGAGCTCTGGGCCTGGAATTGGTAACACCTCAATTAAAATCTGGCCTCAGATACTTATTAGCTATGTGACCTTGGGTGAGTCATTTCACTTCTATTTGTTTTAGTTTCTGCAACTATAAAAAAGGAGATAATAATAGGACTTCAGAGGGTGAGTGTGAGAATCAAAAGAGACAATATTTCTTTTAAGAAAACTGTTTTGGACCAAGAGTGGGATCTATCTCCTCAAAAATTCTTGGATGGGGTGATCAGGCCCTAATTGATCCATACTCAATTTCCTGGGCTCCTGTCACTGGCTTCCTTGAAGGCCCTACATGCAGATTACTTATAGATTTTAGTATTCCAAGTCTGATCTTTGTAATTGAGTGTGCTGGGTAAGGGTACTGCCATGAACTTCTGGTCTCTTCTCCTAACCCTTTTGCTGGCTTTCCTGGGGTGATATCTCTCCTAAGCTCATAGCATTTGGCTTCTGCTTCTGGATGAAGGATCTTACTGATGTTTCTGCTAATGCCTTGATCATCATTATATCTAGGGCCTTTCTTAAATCACTCCCAGAGTGTATATGGGAGAGATGGGCTCCTCTTTAACCTCTCATGATGCCATCTTACCTGGAATTTGATGTTAATCGCTTCAATAAAGCAGTGGTTTCCCAAATAATAGTGGATTATTAATACTTAATATTTTAATATTAATACTTAATGTTTTATTCTACTTGGATGGATCCATGATCCCATCTGTGGCTATACCCTCCTCCAGTGCAACGTACAACTGGGTTACTTCTTCCATTCTCTGTTCTTATTTGCAGAACTTTTTGAGTAATTTCCATTTTTTAACCTGTGAACATGTTGTACCCTCCCCGAAGACTATTAGTGAGGATCAGTGAGATAATATATATCAAGTTCATTGCAAACTTAGAGTGCTATGTGAACAGTAATGAGCTATTGTTGTCATTATTGTTGGTATTAATTTCCCTCTCATTTTTTGTATTTCCTTCGCATATTCTTTGTATTTATCTATGTGGACATATGCTGTACCCACTCAATTCTACAGAAGCTTCTGGATTTTTGACATTGTATCCCCAGCATCTAACTCATAGTAGGCACTTAATAAATATATGTTGGATAAATGAATGAATGAATGATTGAAAAGTAGTTGTCATTGAGATATAAAGTGAAAACTATGATTTTTTTTTAGTTTTTGTAAGGCAATGGGTTTAGTGACTTGCCCAAGGTCACACAGCTAGGTAATTATTAAGTGTCTGAGACCATATATGAACTCAGGTCCTCCTGATCCAGGACCAGTGCTTTATCTACTTCAGCACCTAGCCACCCAAAAACTATGATTTTAATTGAAATTGGGCAATGTCCATCACCCCAGTCAATCAACAAGTATAGAGCAGGTATTACGTTTCCATGAATTCCTGGAAGCTGGCCACATTGTGCTGAAGGCTTCCTTCAGAGTACATTCGTGCCATGCAGACTATAATTATTAATATACTAAACCAATCACCTAGCCTAACATTGTAAATATATTGTATATAGATTTACCATTTGAATATATTTAATTGGTTCATATGTACTCCCTCCATACTTTTCATATTCAAGCCAAATTGGATGACTAACAGTTTGTTCCATGATCTCATGCCGGCTTTTCTTATTTCTATGTTTGCACTGGCCAGCTCCCAAACCTAGAAGAGACTTTCTGGAATCTCCATTTGACAAAATCCTTTTCTTCAGTTAAAGCCCAAATCAGGTAATAGCTATTCTTTGGAGTTTCCCTGGATCTCTCTTCCTCTAAGCTCACAATAGTTTTTATAAAGCAATTTATCTCATCTCTCCTTTTTCCCCAACATGCTTGACTTGATGTTGTACTACTTTAGGTCTGTTCCATAACCCCTGTAGTAAATGTCATCTCATTGAGAGCCAGGGCTGTGCAATTTGTCATCTTTGTATTCCTCCACCCATCAATCCAAATGTCATCCAGCCATCTGTCCATCTATCCATCCATCCATCCATCCATCCTTCCATCCATCCATCCATCCATCTATCCAGCCAACCAGCCAGCCAGTAATCCATCCATCCATTCATCCATCCATCCATCCATCCATCCATCCATCCTTCCATCCATCCATCCATCCATCTATCCAGCCAACCAGCCAGCCAGTAATCCATCCATCCATCCGTCCATCCATCCAACCATCTATCAGCCAGCCAACCATCCATTCATCCCTCCCTCCCTCCATCCATTCAACAAACTTGAATTAAGTTGTTATTGTGTACGAAGACACAGAGATAAAAATATATAAACAAGACAGACCCTACCCTTGAGCAGCCCACAGGCCCCAAACTGGACACCTCTTCTGTGTGGACACATACAAATGCATTTCAAGAGAAAAGCATCAGCAACTGCCAGGCTTTGGGAAATCACATATGTATATATATGTATGTATATGTATATGTATATTCATATTATATATTATATTGTGTTAGAAGTGACACTTGGGCTAAGTGTTGAAGGGAGTCCAAAGGCAAAAATAAGAAGGAAGAATATTCCTGGCTCCCAACGAGCCTTAGAAATAGTTGACACTTAAGAAATGCTTATTGAACTTGATGACATCGGGCAGTGTGGCACAGGGGACTGGAATCAAGAGAATCTTTAATGACATCTCCAACACTGGTTGATTGTGTAACCATGGTAAAGTAATTCCATAATTTCAAACTATAATTTCACCCTCTATAAAATGGGGACAATAATGTATTAGGTTTATTGTGAAGGTCACAAGATAATAAGATCTTGGCTCTAGGAATAAAAGACAATGCTATGAATTAAATAGAACAGGTATTAATATTCCTATTTTATAAAGGAAGAAACGAATACCCTATTGGTAAAGATCAGGGGTAGCATTTGAATCCTAACTTCACGGCCTCTCACAGAAGAGTAACAGTTTTGTCCCTGGGGTCATCTTGTCACCATTAGGAGGTCCCTAGCAATAGAAAAATGGCATATCATATGATATAATCATGTCCATCTTTTATATATTACTTTCAGACTGGCAAAATGTTTTACATATACTAACTCATTTGATTCTCGCAGCAACTCTGTGAGGTGGGTTCCAACATTAGCTTTATGTTGTAGGGGAGGAAACTGAGGCAGAAGCCCAGGATCCCACAGCCAATAAATGTCTAGAGTAAGAGCTCATCTCAGAGATTCCTGACTCCAAGGTCCACTTTCCAGTCACTGCACTGTGTAGCCGTCTGGTATCAATTATGCTATGATGGATGGGATAGGACAGGACAGGCTAGGCTAGCATGGGATAGGGTTAGCTATCATATGCATGATATAATATATGTAATAGTATAATATAGAAAATTATATTGATGTGATTCCATTTTCTTTTTTTTTCTTTTTTTTTAGGTTTTTGCAAGGCAACCAGGGTTAAGTGACTTGCCCAAGGCCACACAGCTAGGTAATTATTAAGTGTCTGAGACCGGATTTGAAACCAGGTACTCCTGACTCCAGGGCCAGTGCTCTATCCATTGGACCACCTAGCTGCCCCTTAATGACAGGTTTTTTGTGTTGTTTGTATGGGTTTTTTTTTTAGGTTTTTTGCAAGGCAAACAGGGTTAAGTGGCTTGCCCAAGGCCACACAGCTAGGTAATTATTAAGTGTCTGAGACCAGATTTGAACCCAGGTACTCCTGACTCCAGGGCCGGTGCTTTATCCACTGTGCCACCTAGCCACCCCGTGATTCCATTTTCTAAGAGAAATCTGAAGTTGAAAACTCCTTCCACCAAGGCTGACCAATGATTGTTCCATAACTTTTCCTTTTAAAGAGTTATCTGGAAGAATTTAGGTGGCATACCCATAGTCACTCTAAAGGTGTTTGTTGGAGACAGGACCCATGCCCACACCCACCAGGCTCCCAGGTCAGACCTTCTTCCAATGTGGCCTGTAAACGTGGCATAGATGGCCACGATCATCCTTCCTGGTGAACCTTTTTGTCTAACTGGGACTGAGGACTCAGTTTTGTCCCTGACCATACATAGATTCTTTGTTGTTTCTGTCTTGTTTTCCCAGACTTTGGAGTTCTGAGTAATCACTGTTATCATAATCCCCAGAGGACAAATGAGTTCAGGGCAGGCAACCCAGGCTCAGAGGAGAGACAGCTGGCTGACACTTGATGAGGAGGAAAGGAGAAAACTATTACAGGGGCAGGAAAGAACTGAAATTTAAGGGGGGCTCTCCAGCTAGTTCCGGAAAGAAAAGGAAGGGTTCAGCTGACTTCCTTTGCCTGAACTGAGCCTTCAAAAAAACAAGAATTTGATCTTAAGAATTATCATAGAATCTTGGATCTTTAAAACATTAAAGATCATGAAGTCTGACCCCCCCCATCATTTTACAGATGAGAAAACAGTCCTACATAGAATGTGAATCCCCTGTATTGAATCCCCAAAATGTAAATAGTTTCTCTTTGAAGAAAGGCATTATGGCACCATAGTAAAAGAGGCTGCTATGGATCAGAAGGCATGGTTTCAAATCTTCCTTGTGCCATGTATACTAGCTATATGACATTAAGCAAGTCACTTAATCATCCTGAGCCTCAGTTTCTCCATCTGTTAAATGAGGGGTTTGGATCAGATGATTCTCAAGACCCCTTTCAACTCTAATCAATTAACCTCCAGTGACTATGAGATCGTTCTCTGATGAGACACTCTTCCACAGCCTAAAGCCCTTGAGACATGATGCGATGTGCCCAAGGTCACATGGCAACAAGGAGTAAAGGTGGGATTTGAACCTAGGTCACCTAACTCCAAACTCAGTCTTCTTTCCCAAAGCTTGGTACAGTCAGCTTATTGCAACTTTTGCCCATTGGTTCTAGTTCTGCTCTCTGTCTCATCCTTCACCACTAAGACCTATATAAAAATGAGACTAAAAACCAACCTGAAAACCAAAAGGTTTCCCATTTATGGAGCAATGTCTGGACAAAGGATTGTATATGACTGTAATTAAATATTGCACTGTAAGACATGAGGAGTTCAAAGAAACCTATGGAAATATCTAAACTGACAGAGAGCAAGAAAACAACCCCAAACGTACTACTGGCAATAATAAATAACAACAGAACTCAAAGCCAGTGACTAGTACGGGTTCCGGATGACAGAGGGCAAGTGCACCTCCCTCCTCTTCATAGAGAGATGGGTAAGCACGGTGGCCAAAAATTACAGTCGGCTTTATTCAAGCCCTGTTCGTTGGTTCAAAGAGAAGATTCAGTACAAAAGAAAGGGGGATGAGGTGGCAGTCTGGACATTGCAATGGTGGGTTTAAAAAAATAAAATACAGCCGTTAGATTTTTTAAAAAATCGATATTACTAATTATATTTTTACAAAGAGCTATCTTTTAATATGCTTAAGGTTCATAAAAGCTCTTGGGGGGGCACGCATGTGAAGCTGGTCGCTTTGTCTGCTCATTTCATGACAGATTTGGAAAGACTTAGCTAATGTTTTCGGTTTTGGGAGGTATTTTTAGGTTTTTTCAAGGCAATGGGGTTTTGTCTCGCCCAAGGCCACACAGCTAGGTCATTATTAAGTGTCTGAGGCCGGATTTGAACTCAGGTACTCTTGACTCCAGGACCGGTGCTCTATCCACTGTGCCACCTAGCTGTCCCTTTAGCTGATGTTTTTAATGAATTGGTCAAATTTGGAAAGCATTAACTAATTACTTTTAACACTTTGTGTTTGATGTACAATTCATTTTGCCATCTTCCTCCATGACTGAAGAAATTTCCCTTTTGGTGTTCTATGCAACTTTCTAAGATAGTAGTCCTCACCTTTTAATGTCACAGCCCCCATTGGCAATCTGGCAAAACCTATGATACTTCAGTCATGTTTCTAATTTCATAAAATAAAATACATAGCGTCACAAAGGAAATCACTTATATTGAAATATTCGTTACAATACAAAAAAAAATTATGCACCACTCCCCTGCAATCTATCTATGGTCACAATGGCAGTGTGAGGATCCTCAAATTAGGAACTTCAGGAAAGGTATAAACCTTCATTGGTAGAGGGATTTCTTCAGCCAGGAGTTCTCTAGAGCAATAAAATCCTAGGTCTAGTCCCTCTCCCTCTCTCTCCTTCCCCACCATCTTAAAACAGTTGATATATTGGTTGAAGGATCTGGGAATGTTTAACTTGGAGAAAAAGAAAAAAAAAACAATGGTTGTACTTTACAAGGTAATTATGAGAAAGTAGAATTAGACTTTGTTTTGCTTGGCTCCAGAAGCAACATAGAGAAAGATTCAGTGGAATGGTTGAGGGAGATTCCAACTTGATGGATATCACACATAAATAGAATTTTCCACAATCTGAATGGGCTGCAGGGGAAGGTGGTGGTTTCCCACTCCCTGGACATCTCCAAGCGAAGGAACCATTTGGGGATCATGGAAAAGGTTTGAGCTGAATAACATATGAGGTCTCTGTTTAAAATATTTTCAAATGGGTGTAGTTTTAAATGTGGAGAGTTTTATCACTAGGTGAGTCAAAGAATATAAGTTTTTAGCCATAAAAATTCTCAAAAACCATCCTCTGAGACACAATTAGTGTGTGACCTTGATTAGCGGGGAAGCACCCATACCAATGAAAGCATGGACCTTGGAAATATTAACAGGAGACATTTTCATGATTTAATGGGAATGAGAAATATTGTATTTACTTTTTATATATGCCACTCACATGTCTGTGTATATTTTGTCACCCCTCAGTAAAATGGAAGTTTCTTGACGTCAAGTACTGTTTCATTTGGGTTTTTGCTTCGTGTCTTTACTTTTTCTGTTCATTTTCTTCTAAATCCTTTGCAGTCTGGCTTCCAGCCTCATTTCTCCAAAATTATCAGTGATTTCTGAATTAGCAAATTGAATGCTTTCTTTTCAGCCCTAATTCTTCTTGAAGGGGTGGCTAGGTGGTGCAGTGGATAGAGCCCCGGCCCTGGAGTCAGGAGGACCTGATTCTTCTTGAAGCTTTTGATTCCATTGACAATTCTCTTCCTCCTTGGATACCCTCCTCTTCCACTTTTAGATGCTACTGGCTCTCCTCCCACTTATTCCACCTCCTTCTCTTTGCTGAATACTCTACCCACTCACTCTAGTCACCCCTCAGGGCTCTGTCCTGGCTCCTCTTTCCTTTCCTCCCCTGGTGACTTCATCAGCATCCCTAGTTCTGATTATTATCTCCCACTGGTCATTTGTAGATGTACATACTGAACTTAGTTTCTTTCTTGGGAAGACCAACATGTTGCAGCGGATAGCGTAGCAGGCCTGGAATCGGAGAGACTCATGTTCTCGAGTTCAAAGCCAGCCTCAGACACTCTAACTTCTTTACCAAGAAAACCCAAAATGGAATCCTGAAGCGTGGAATGGGATTGGCCATTGGGTGAAAGGTTTTGTGTAAATCAATCAATCAGGAAGAGTTTATTAAGCAACTGAAGGCATTGTACTAAGCGATGGAGAAATCAAAACAAAAATGAAAGTCTTTGCTCTAAAGGAACATACATTTGAACAGGGAAGACACACACACACGCACACACACACACACAAATATATGCATACAACACACGAAATGATACAAGATAGTCTAGGAGACCTGTAACTGTAGGGGTGGTTAAGAGGGAACAATGGAAAGGAATAGGAAAGATCTGATTTGGAAGGGGACGGCTGAGTTGAGTCTTGAAAGAAACCAGGGATGACAAATGACAGAAGAGAAGAAGGAGCTAATTTCAGGCTTTTTCTCTGCCCTTCCCCATGCCTTGGATGCTCTCCCTCCTCAGATCTACCCACTGATTTCCCTGTTGGCCTTAAGTCCCAACTTAAATGTAAGTTTAGAAGATGCACCCCACGTGTTCACATGGACTATTTGTGCCCACCCCACAATTTGATTCCCAGCTTATAGTGGTCTGAGCAGTCACAGCAGGACACACTGTTTTTTGTCTTAAACATAGTGGTGTCATTTTAGTCTTCAATAATGAAGGACAAGAACCAAGACCCAAGACCCAACTGAAATCCCATCTTCTACAGGAAACCTTTCCCAACCTCTCAGCTCCAGTGCCTTTCCTCTCTTTTTTGTGTTCTATTTCTCCTAAATAGAATAAATAGTTTGTTTTATATCTATTTGTATGTCATCTCCCCCTCATTGGACTGAAAGCTCCTTGAGGGCAAAGATTGTCTTTTGCCTCTTTTTCTATCCTTAGCACTTAACACAGTGTCTGACATATAACAGGAAATTAATAAATGTTTATTAATTGATTAATGGATGAAGGAAAGCTAAGTGAAAGTCAAAGAGATGAGAAATAAAGTGTTGTATGTATGTGTGTGTTTGTATGTTTGTGTATGTATGTATGTGTGTAAGTGTGTAATGACGAATAGGCCAGTATGACAGGATTACAGGATGCGGAGGCAAATAATATTTAAGAAAGTTGGAAAAGTAGAAGGGGACAGGTTAGGAAGTGATTTAAATGCCGTAGAATTTTACATTTCTTCTTCAAGTCAACTGGAGTCATTATTGGGAGTTCGGGGAGAGTGGGGAGCAGGATGACATGGTCAGACTATGGGTTAGGAGAATCATTTAGGGAGTTGTGGGGCTTTTGTTTGTGTTTTAAGGTTTTTGTTTATTTGTTTTGCAATATCTCTACTTCAAGGCTGTCAAATATTCCTGCTATTTTGATCAGTCTTTTAATTGAGGGAAGGAAAGGTGGTAGACAAAAGAAGTTCATTTGCAGAAACCACAGCTGTACTCTTCCATATTCATTCCCTTAAATGATGTATCTGAAGCTGAAGGTGCTGTCCCAGAAGAAGCATTTGTTTTGGCATCTCCCGCATAAATCCTGAAGATGGGTTCTTTTGGGATCCACATGATGAAGTTTTACCAGGCAGCTACATCTTGTCTGTTTACAACTTTGACAGGTGAAGCCCTCCACTCAATATAGGTGGTAAGACTGGTTGGACGTGGAAAGTCTTGATGGAGGGAGGCCAATAGAGACTTATTTCATTTGTTCAGCAATAAGTAATGGGGGTCTGTACTAACTTGATGTCTTGTGTGAGTATAAAGGGAAATGTATACAAGAAAAATGTGGGAGTGATAATGGTAAGGTTTGGCAGCTAATTAGAGATGTAGGGTGAGTAATAGTGAAGACTTAAACACCATAACAAGGTCTTGAAAACTTGGGTGAATGAAGGTGATGATAACCTCAACACCAGTTGGGAATTGCCAAAGACTTGAAAATATTTGTTGAAAGAATGAAAAATAGATCTCACCAGAGCTAGAAAGGTAAGGGTTATTATAATTCTGAGGCCTAGAATGTTACCAAGAAGGCTCACTATATTAGAAATATTTTGGCCATTGACAAAAAAATAAGTAAGATATAAAATAGTAATAATTATTTTCATCACTTTTTGAATTTTTAAAAATTTTAAAACACTAAATAAACACTGCCATCTTTTATTTTCAAACTAAGCTTCCCATTTTCAGAAAAAACAAAGGGCATATTTTCCAGTGCCCCCCAACCTAAATTTGAAAGCTCCAGAAAATGTACCTCAGTAAATTCACTGAGGGTAAATATTCTGTAAACTCTAGTTAGTCACCCATTTTTCATTAATAACATGAAAGCTAATATTGTGTTTGATCCAACTAAAGTCCATTCTATTTTATGACTTAATTATCTGTAGTAAAAATTTACTGCCACATTTAACAGGTATTAAACTAATTCTTTTTCAACTAAAGTAATATTTAACTGGAAGTGAAAACAAAATGAGAAAGCAAAAAGCCAAAGCCTGAAAATATTTCCTTAATATTTTATTTTTCACAAAAGGTCAACTAAGTTAATGCATTGGTTTGGTTGCCATCTTATTTGTGTTATCTCAACATTTTTAGGAAAGACAATTTGTTACTATGGTTTTCAATTTTCACCCCACTGCAAAATAGGCCAACATCGGGGAGGTAAAACCAATAGTGAGCTGGGAAATAATGAAGTTTCACCAGTTGCAGTCACCATAATACATTTATCTCCTCCAGTTTATTTTTTAAAACCCAGGTAATCAATGGAAAAGATGAGTCCTTTGGTTGGATTAATGCCTGGTTATTCACTGGAGGAGGTGTCCTTTCCCTTTAGAATAATTGGGGAGAAAAATCAATTCTATCAATGCCCTTCAATACTATATCCTTTTCACCTGCAATAGACTACAAGGAAACAGAATGAGATTTTAGGAAAATGGCCTTTTTATTTAACCCTTTATCGAGTCACAGGGCTGTATCTATTATGTATATGTGTGTATGCATATAACACACATATATTTTATATATAATAGGCATGTGGGTATATCTTTATTTATTTATTTATTATGTATTTTAGTTTTTCAATGGAATTGCAAGCTCATCAGTAAGAGTAATCTTTCTATTGGTGCAGATTACAACCCCAACCAAAGCTTCTCATCTTCTTCATTTGTTATTTTACATCCTTCCATACAACTTTTATAAGAATGCGACACAATGTAGGGGGTGGCTAGGTGGCGCAGTGGATAAAGCACCGGCCCTGGAGTCTGGAGTACCTGGGTTCAAATCCAGCCTCAGACACTTAATAATTACCTAGCTGTGTGGCCTTGGGCAAGCCACTTAACCCCATTGCCTTGCAAAAACCTTTAAAAAAAAAAATGCAACACAATGCAACTAAAAACCTTCCTCTGGTTGTTTCAATATTTCATGGGTATCCTGCAGTGTTGTCTAGCTATGAACCCTTGCTGCATATCATGGAATCTCAGAGTTGGAAAGAGCTAGGGCCATCTTGTCTAAGCCGCCCCTGAGCAAGAATCCTTTCTACCACATACTCAACAAGCGGTCATCCGGCCTTCCCTGCATCAACTTCACGAAGTGTCTAGCGTATTGTAGCTTGATAAATCTTCCTTTGAATGAGTATATTCTTATATCCACTCATTCCCAAGGTAGCCATTCAACTCCTAGATAGTTCTGATAGTCGGGAAGGGCTTTGTTTCCTCTAGTTTCAATGGGCCTCTTTGCAGCATTTACCTATGGTTCTGGCCTCAAAGACCAAGAAAATCAGCATCACCACGCTTGCACAGCCGACCCAGTGCTACCCTTCCCTCAGTTTCCTCCTCTCTAAAATGAAGGAACTGGGTTCCATGGACTCTAAAGTTCTTTCCATTCTAAATAGGCCCTGAAAGAAGAAAAGGTTTACTTAATGTCACCAAGCTAACCTCCCAAGGTGACAGTTTTGAAAGGAACAGTACTATTATGTTGTGGTCTGATTAGTTAAAGAATTCATACCATATCAATATCCTACATAAATTTTTGTAGACATCCTGTATAGTGAGAGGTTGGACTGGCTATTCTAATTCAGTGGGTACAAGAACCCCATTAAGGAAAATTATCTCAACTTAAAATCAGGAAAATAGGAAGTTTAGGGGCGGCTAGGTGGAGCAGTGGATAGAGCACCAGTCCTGGAGTCAAATCTGGCCTCAGACACTTAACAATTACCTAGCTGTGTGGCCTTGGGCAAGTCGCTTAACCCCATTTGCCTTGCAAAAAACCCCTAAAAAAATAGGAAGTCTAAATCTTTTTCTGCTCAGTATTATCTGTGTGATCTCAGGCCAGTCTTTTCTCCTCTCTGAGCCTATTTTCTCATCTGTAAAATGAAGCAGTAATATTTTCCTCAACTCATCGGAATCAGTTGGAACTACAGTCCCCTCATTTTACAGATAAGGAAACTGAGGCCTAAGAAATGAAATGGCTTGCCTCAGGTAACACAGGTGGGAAGAGCAGAGTAGATATTTGAAACTGTCTCCTCTTTCCAGTACTCTGTACATCAACTGGACCAGCTTGTTGTGAGCAAAGAACTTTGCAAACTAGGAAGGGGCTGAATCTGTGATCTCATTGAATTTTTGGCCCTCCCAAGGGGCCACAGAGATCCTGATGACAATGATGGTCCTAATGTAGCTTACCTAGAGGCTCCACAGTTTGCAAGTGTCCTTCTGTCATCTCCTATTAGTTTTCTGTTGCTTCATAAACACCATCTCCTCCTCCCATCACTACATCAAGACCCTGATTGGTGTCAATGAACCCCCAGAAGGGGCCGCGTGTATTTGAATTCACGCTATTCAGAGTTAGAACTTGGTAAAAATCTTGGTTCCAATCGGGTAGAAATTTGCAGGGTGACTTTGGATAATGCACCCACTTCAGGGGATCCATTATCCTCACCAATACGGGACCCAAATGAGGAGAATGACTAGGATGGAGTGTAGATCATGCCTAATTAAGGCTGATCTGGCAGTGAACTACTGAGGGAGGGGGGAGGAGAGGAAGGGAAGTAGAAAAAAGGGGAACCCAAAATCCTACAAAAAATGAATATTGAAAACTATCTTTGCATGTAATTGGAAAAGATAAAATAAAATGACATTTAAGAAAGGGGAGGGGGGCAGCTAGGTGGCGCAGTGGATAAAGCAGGAGGACCTGGGTTCAAATGCAGTCTCAGACACTTAATAATGACCTAGCTGTGTGGCCTTGGGCAAGCCACTTAACCCTGTTTGCCTTGCAAAAACCTAAAAAAAAGGGGGGGGGGGGCAAGTAGATGATGCAGTGGATAGAGAATTAACCGTGGGGTCAGAATGACCTGAGTTCAAATTCAGACTCGGATAGTTGTATGATCTTGGGCAAGTCACTTAACCCTGACTGCCTCGCATCCAGGGCCATCTCCAGTCATCCTGATCCATATCTGGCCACTGTCCTCTCTCCCTTGAATGCAATTAATCCATCAATCAATGAACATTTATTAAGCATCTTCTATGTGCTAAGGCATCGGGCTGATGAAATGAGAGACTCGTGGATCATTTAACAATGAACAAAAGGAGACATTTAGTCTAGTGTGAAAAGGGTAGTCATGAAGGCTACAGCCTTGACTCAGACATACAGCCCCCATTATCTCCATATAGAAGGGCAGGGTGTGGTGATTCCCAAGGCAGTAGAACAGCGGTCAACTGAGGGACACTTATTCCTTACGGGTAGGCCTCTTTTATGTCATTACATCATCCGGAGGCCCTGCCAATGGCTCACACCTTGGTCCTCCTAGGTCAAAAAGAGAGCAGAGCTTCCTCATCTTTTAGGGGAACTTAATCTATACAGTGGGGGGATGCTGGCATCTATGACTTTTACCAGAAATGGTGAAGGACCTCTAGATTACAGGAGGGTGTTAAAGGATGTTTAGCCTAGAAAAGAGAAGACTTGGGGTATGGGAGAGTGGAGTAGACATGAGAGCTCCCATCTGCTATGGGAAAGATGCTCCCGAGGCCAGACCTGAGACAAGTGGTAGTTAGAGAAAGATAGATGGAGCTCAATATTAGGAGAAACCTCCAGGCCATTGGCACCGTCCAGTAGTGGTCTGGGCTACTATTGTGGGGACGTCTCCATGGTCAGACCTCATTGGAGATCTTCTGGGGGAAATTTCAGGGGAAGAATGTCTCATTCAGATACAGGTGGCCTCCAACTTTGAGACTGTATTCAGTGAAGTATTGCTGGCTTCGGAAAGTGTTTTTTAAGGGTCTCATCATAAGATGTCAAGAAATTTCTCTCTCTCATCTCTTTCTCTCACATCTCTCTCTTTCTCTATGTCTCTCTGATCTCTCTCTATGTCTCTCTGTGTCTCTGTCTCTGTTTCTCTCTGTGTGTCTGTCTCTCTCATCTCTCTCTCTCTCTCTGTCTCTCTCTGTCTCTCTCTGTCTCTCTCTCTCTCTCTCTCTCTCTCTCTGTCTCTCTCTCTCTCTCTCTCTCTCTCTGTCTCTCTCTCTCTCTCTCTCATGTCCATTGGAACATAGTCAGGGTGGGGTGTTGGATTTTGTTTTTCAGACTTTTCAGCCAAGGCTTTGTCATTCAGGGATTTTTTTTTTCAGAACAGAAATTTCAAAAAGCCTTATTGCAAACCTAACTTCCGGCCACTTTGAGCCTTGAGAAACAGTGAGTGCTTTGTCATTTGGGGGGAGCCCCCCGATGTACAGGCTATGGCTTTGTTTGCAAAGCTTTTCTTCTTTAAGAAATAAAGAGGAGGCTGAGCTCCAGCCACAGAAGCCTCTTAGAGCAGTTCCCACTATGGACATGAAAGACCATGGAGCTCAGGGAGTTCTTGTCCCTTTGTTATTTATGTGAGGATCTGAAAGTGACTGGTCACTGTAGGGATCCAAGTTTTGGGGAGAAATGACCTCCAAGGGCATCAAGTTTAACCACCTCATTTTCAAAGGAAGAAACTGAGGTCCAAAGAAGGGAGTGACTTGCCTAGGGGCCCATGGGTTACTCTCTGAACCCAGATCTCTAGGCTTCAAATCCAGTTCTTTGTATTTACTCTGGGTCTCCTACATAGAAATTCCTCTTGGTTCCACCACTGTATTCCTTGGCTGCTGGCTGGCACAAGACAAGGTACACTCACCGCCCTCAGGATGTTGCTAAAATAATAATGATGATCATGATAACTAACAACTTAGATAATGCTTTAATTTTTTGCAAAGTGATTTACATTTGGAAATGTATTTTATCCCCACAACAACTCTTGAACCTGGATTCTAGTCCAACTTCAGGAATATATGGACTATGTGACCCTGGACAAGTCCCATAACCTTTCAGTGCTCTGGAAACTCTGTGATATTGTTGGCAAAGAAAGAGGCAAATAGTTCTCATTGACTTTTTTTTTTTTGGTTTCTGCAAGGCAATGGGGTTAAGTGACTTGCCTAAGGTCACACAGCGAGGTATTTATTAAGCATCTAAGGTCACATTTGAACTCTGATCCTCCTGACTCCAGGACCAGTTCTCTATCCACAGTGCCACCTAGTTGCCCTTCTCATTGACTTTTAAGGCCTTCCCAATTTGCTGCATCTCTCCTTTCTTACTGCTGCTGTTGCTATTCCCATTCGATGCTGCTGTTATATTTCTTCATCTTGGACTCTTGGTTTTTTGCTTGTTTGTTTTTTTAATTTTATTTATTTAAGGCAATAGGGTTAAGTGACTTGCCCAAGGCCACACAGCTAGGTCATTATTAAGTGTCTGAGTCTGGATTTGAACTCAGTCCTCCTGACTCCAGGGCTGGTGCTCTATCCACTATGCCATCTGGCTGCCCCTTGGACTCCCCTTGTTGATTCACCTCTTTGTCTTCCTAGAGGTGGTACAGTGAGTTCCTTGAGAGCCTTTCTTTGCATTATCAGAAATCAGCACAATGCTTAGCATACAGTAAGCACCTAATGCTTGCGGATTCCACTGCACTATCTTTGCAAGTGTAGGGAGAGGAAGTCAGGGGGACTTGGGAATAAGTATCTGCTTGCTTACCTGCCCACCTTCCCGCCTGGGACCCAAGAAGGAGCTCTGGGGCATTGGGGGGGGGGGCTGACTACTTGGTAGAAACCTTGACAGTAAACCACCTTGGGCATGGGATCTGGCAGAGAGAAGTAGAGATAAGCTGTGTCAGTATATTGAAAGGTTATAATACTATCTGTAGGTCCACTATTTTCTTCTTCTCAATGGATTATCTTTCATGTCCCACTTTGCAAACCACTGACCCAGACAAGATGTGCGTGAGCCTTCTGTGGTAGATCTTGGGAATTACCCTTGATTGATCTTTCTGTCCATCTGTCCTCCTTTCTCATCTATCATCTATCTCTGTACCTACCTATCTAGCTGTTTTATATGTGTCTTCATATCCATGTGTATAAATAGCAATATAGAAGTATATTATCTATGTGTTTAGACACACACATATATTTTACGCATCTTCTGACACACTTCTGAGACTCTGAGCAGATCACAGAACCACTCAGGGTTCCAAGATTGTTCTTTAAGACTAAGTTCTGGATGAGCTGAGACCTCCATCAATAGAAGGGGGTCTCCAAACTGGGAGTAATCAACACTGGTGGCATCAAAGACCTGGACAGATACAATATCATCAGAGTAGAGAACTCCAATGTAGAATCATCCCTCTCTGGACACAGGTCACAAAGTCATCTGCCCATCTTGTTAAGTGATTCTCCCAAAGGTTGAGCACTCATCAAGGGTAACATTCAAAGTTAAATCTTCCTGATGGTTTGTACCTATGAGGCCAAGCTATCTCTCACCAATGATTCAGATTTCTTCAAAGACCTGGGAAAGACTCTACCACATGCTAAATCTGGGGTAAAAAACCAAGAAATTCCATTAATCTCTTTGTTGAACTAGTGTACAGACCTTTCTCAATTGCAAGGTTTTGTGGGTGAGGGTACGGTTGGTATCAGCACAGACTGTGGCTGCACACCCCAGTAGATGGCATCATCAGTTGCTGAGGTCTAACCCAAGTCACCAACCACAGCTGAACCTTCCATGGGGGAACTTCTCCATGAATGAAGGAAAAGGAGACTTATTGATGATAGAAAGTCTTCTCGAGTCATTATAGCCACAAAAGAGAGGCGAGATGCAGTCACAAATCTACATGGATCAAGAACTGTTTTGTTGAAGAAGGAGACATGAGTATGTTTGTAGGTAAAAGAGAGAGATAGCCAGTGGAGAGAGAGAGATTAAAGACTGAAGGAAGGTGAGAGAGTGAGGGTGCCAGAAGGGGAATCTGCTAGAGAAGATAGGATAAAAGAGGCCACTTGTTCAGGTCCTGGTGAAGAGGAAAGCCACCTTTCCATGTGAGGCAAAATTATTTATAAATATCTACTAGATGACAGACACTGGTCTAGGGAATGAAGGAATAAGGACAAAAAAAGTTCATCTTTGCCCTCAGAAAACTTGCATTCTGGGAAGGGAGGCAACCTGGGTTCAGAAAGGCAAATACAAAAGAACTCTAAGAATCTGATAAAGGAGAAAATGCAAGTAATGAAGTGGCTGCCAAGCTGTCTTTTTACTAGAAATTCTGTAAGGTGGAAGGGGAAAAGGAGTGCATCCCCCATATGGGATACTGCCTATCCAAATGTGCAGAGGTGGGAGATGGGGACGTCATGGGCAGCTAGGGAACTAAAAAGGGAGTGACTTTGCTTCTGAACAACCCAACCTTTGGATTAAAATACAAGGGGATGACCCATTATTTTCCATGATCATCAAGATGCTTAATGAGTCTCTTTGTTAATGGAGGCATATTTCCTATTTGGTTCTTTTCCGCTAATATTTATGGTGTACTCATCACTATAGCAACTAAATACTTTCCATAGAGAATTTATCAAATTATTCAGATGAAGTTGGAATGAAGAGAGTCAGAGTTTATAGATTCAAAGCTTCGGGGGGGGGGGGGCTGAGAAATCATTCTAACCCATCCCCTACCTTTACAGTTGAAGAAATTGGAGCCCACATAAGGGTCAGTGACCTGTCCATGGTCATAAGGACAGTAAGTAGGTGAATCAACATCTCAACTAAGGTCCTTGGATTCCAGCTCAGAGTTTTTTCCCACTGTGCCACATAGTTGAGCTTGAGCTTGATATAGCCTCATTTCCATTTTATATCCAACATGTTCCTTCTAATTTCTTCTCCTGGGGGAAAAGAAAAAGATAAGATTTTCACAGAAGACATGTCACTGTCAACACCTTGTCATTCCAGAGCCACTGCCAGTGCTGTGGGTCTTGCTTTGGTAAGACTGCAGGGCAGAAGTTTGCCCTCAGACCGGAAACTCACCTTTCTCTGCCCTTTGGACCCTTTCTGCACACACCCTCACCTCAGTCTAGGCTAGCTTTGATGTAGAACAACAAGGTTATCCAGAAAAATAAAATTTTAAACTCATTCTCACTAAGGTATTATTGATTTAATGTGATGACTCTCTTCCATCTTTTGGTTTTGTTTGGCAAGGCAAGTGACTTGCCCAAGGTCAAACAGCTAGGTAAATATTACATGTTTGAGGTCAAAATTTAAACTCAGGACCTCCTGACTCCAGGGCTGGTGCTCTATCCACTGTGCATCTAGCTGCCCCTTCTTCCATCTTAAAAGATGATCCTGGGGAAGCTAGGTGGTGCAGTGGATAGAGCACCGGCCCTGGAGTTAGGAGTACCTGAGTTCAAATCCAACCTCAGACACTTAATAATGACCTAGCTGGGTGGCCTTGGGCAAGCCACTTAACCCCATTTGCCTTGCAAAACCTAAAAAAAAAAAAGAAAAAAGAAAAAAAGATGATCCTTTTGGTACTGTTGTCAGATTGACTACCAGGCCAGTTAGATTGTTTATTATTTCAGTGGCTGAATTTTTTCATCCTTGCATGCTCTCTCTTAACCTTGCAAATAGGTTGTCAAATTCTAGCATCAGAGAATTTGAGACTTGGAAAGGAGAGACTAATCTCTTGCCCAGTACCAGAGTATCCTCTACAATAGTGGTGTCAAACTCCAATAGCAAAGGAGGGCCACCAAACCCTATAAAATAGATTGCTGCTGGCCATATATTTACTTAGAAAATTTTATTTCAAAGTTCTCCTGGATTTTTATTCATTCTATATATTACTCAATCACATTTTTTATTCTAACTCTGGTGGCAGAATAAGCTATGGCTCACAGACTGTTGGACACCTCAGTTCTATGCTTGAATACCTGCTCTATTAGGGAACTCATTACCTTATGGAGCAACGCAATTCAGTTTTTTAGACAGTTCTGACCATTAGGAGTTAGTTATCAAGTGCTTTTAATGATAATTGTAGCCAACATTTACATAGAAAGTTTCAAAGTTTGCCAAGTGCCTTACAAGAAGCAACCTTCTTGATGTTCGCAACAACCCTGCTATCATCATCTTGATTTCACAGATGCGGAAAATGAGGAGAAGGCTTAAGTGACTAGTCCAGAGTCATATAGTTTAGCCAATGACTGAGGTAAGATTCGAACTCTGGTCCTTCTGGCCCCAAGTTCAACAATCTAGTCAACATGCTTCTATTCTGGTTCCTTTAGTTTCTTCCTATTTGTTCTAAATCTGGTTTCTGCAAGCATGCTGAAGAAGGCTAATCCCCTTTTTCACAGAGCTCCCTTTCAGATCTCTGAAAACCTCTCAGCCACATCATGTGACTGACAAATATTGACCCTGCAATCCTTTCAAAGCTCAAGGTCTCTTTCACACAGATCACCACCCAGTCCTTTACATACAGCCTATTAAATTTAAACTTGTTAGACTTAGTCTGTCACTCCAGTCTATTCAGATCATTTTGACCTGCCATCCAATGGATTAACTCTATAGCTTTCTCTAGTTTACGGAGTTCTCACCTATGACTTCAGTAAGCAGGCTCTCTGCATCATCAAGCAAATCACTGATAAAAATGTTGAATTTTCCAGGTATCTAGACTGAGCCCTGTGGCATACCACTAAAGACATCCAGGATAAAAGTCCAACTTTGAGATCAGGTTCATTTGTATGTTGGGTGAAGGAGCAGAGGAGGCCCACCCTGGAGAAAAGAAGACTCAGCGAGGGTATGAGAGCTCTCTCTTCAAGTCCTTGAAGGATCATCGTGTGAAAGAGAGATGAAACTTGTGCTTTCTGGCCTGAAGAGGGCAGAGTAAGAAAAGTGGGGTTGAGTTGAAGAAAAAGACTAAGTATCAGAAAAAAGAAAAAGAAAGAAGAAGAAGAAGGAGGAGGAGGAGGAGGAGGAGGAGGAGGAGGAGGAGGAGGAGGAGGAGGAAGAAGAAGAAGAAGAAGGAAGAAGAAGAAGGAAGAAGAAGAAGGAAGAAGAAGAAGAAGAAGAAACCCTTTCTAACAATCAGAATGGTTCCAGATTGGAGTGGGCACCTAAGTAATGAGTTTCCTCTCATTGAAACACTACAAGAGGGGCGGCTAGGTGGCACAATAGATAGAGCACCCTTGGAGTCAGGAGTACCTGGGTTCAAATCCGACCTCAGACACTTAATAATTAACTAGTTGTGTGGCCTTGGGCAAGCTACTTAACCCCATTGCCTTGAAAAATCTAAAAAAAAAACTCTACAAGAAGTTCTACCAAGGTTCTTGTTCAGGTTCTGCTTCTATGACTGAAAAAAATGGAGTCAAGGCACCTCTTCTCACTTCCTCTGCTTTCTGAGAGATGAAACTCAGAAAAGTTTCAAGGGCTGGTTCTTTAAGAAGGGAAGGAGGGGAGGGAACAGAAATGAAAGTGAAATAAAAACACAAATTGTCAATAATTTTAAAAGAGAAATGATTAATAAATAAGGCATGAATTTATCAATTGTTCTGATTTTTGAGAAATAAGATTTCCAATAAAATATCTCTATTAACTACTGTATTGGTCTCTGTTGTCACTTCTGAGATAGACCTGTCTGTCATTCCATCATCCATTTCCTCCATCTGGTGGCCAGTAGATAAATGGATAAATGAATGAAAAACCCACTAGCCTTCTAGGACTAAAAGTATGTCACCATTAGAAAATTCAATGCTAGAGTCAGTTAGGTGGTGTAATGGCTAGAGAATTGGCTCTGGAGTCAGAAGGACCTGAGTTCAAATCTGATCTTCGACATATAATAATTACCTGTGTGACTTTGGATCAGTCACTTAACCCCATTGCCTTGCCAAAAAAAAAGAAAAAAGAAAACCCAGTGTTAGTTTTAAGATGATGGATAGAGAGAGGGGAGAAGGATTATTTTATCATCTTCTCCTGAACCCACTTTACCCAGAGAAGCCTTTCTCCTTAAGCCTGGGTCATACTAATATATGAGGCTGACTTTAATCACATCAATAACTATTAACTATTTTGTTCTAAGCACTGTGCTAAGTGCTAGAGGTATTTTTTTTGGCAAGGCAATGGGGTTAAGTGACTTGCCCAAGGTCACACAGCTAAGTAAGTATTAAGTATCTGAGATCAGATTTGAACTCAGATCCTCCTGACTCCAGGGCCAGTGTTCTAGCCAGAGCTACCTAGCTGCCCAATGCTAGAGGAATTTAAAAAAGGGCAAAAATCGACCCTGTCCTCAAAGAATTTACATTCTAACAGAAGAAAAATCATGCAGCCAAGCTGTAGACAAGATTAAATGGAGATAATAATAGAAAAGACTTTGGCATTAAGGGAGATCAGGAAGGGCTTCATGAAGAAGGTTTTACTCTGTTAACTGCCTATGAATAGGAAAGATAGACAACCACCAACAATAGATGATTTCAGAGATATGCAAATATGCCCCCCCAAGCCCCTCTAGAGCCTTCTTAAGGCCAACTGAGGTCTGATATTTCACTACATTCTAAGACTTTCTGCTAAAAGTCCCCTGAGACTGACAATCCTTCACTAGAATTGTATGGTAACCTTTATTTACAGATATGGAAACTGAGACCTCAAGACGCTAATCAACTTGCCCAAATCTATACTAGAGTCTAATCAACATGCCTAAATCCATAGTAGAGTGCAAATGCAAACTCAGAGGGCAGCTAGGAGGTATAGGGGATAGCCCACCAACACTGGACCCAGGAGAACCTGGGTTCAAATCTAGCCTCAGAAAATGTCGAGGCGTGTGAATCCTGACTGCCTTGAGGAAAAATAATTTAGAATAAAATTTTTTTAATTAAAACAATTCAAACCCAAGCCTTTTGGCTCCAAACCTGCTGCTCTCCACTTTACCATCTTACTCCTTAGTGTAGATCTGAGAGTGGGTTTAGATTGGGAAAGAATAAGGCAGAGAGTGGTAATGGTGGAAAGAATCTGCATCTGGAGACCAGGGACCTGGGTTTAAATGTTGCTGATTACATGTGTGAGCCAAGATAACTCCTTGGATCTCGCTTTCCTCATCTGTTAAATGGGCATATTGGAAGAGAAGACTACTAAGGTCCCTTCCAACTCTCAAAATGAATCTGACAGGCATGGGCCAGGGAGACCAAGGCCGACTTTGACTTCCCTAACTTTCCTTCTCAGGACTCACTCTCCTGTGTCTTCCCAGTGTGTGAGGGGCTGTTTCCCATCACCATCTCCTTACATTGGGAACTCAGCTGTCAGCCCTGCCAATCCACTTGTCAGATCCCAGATGCTCCTGGTTGGGATCCTGTCACAGAGTGACTGGCTGGGGCTCTGAATTGCAAATCGCTCTGGGATCACCCCAACTCCTAAGAGTGGCAGCTGCCAGCCCTCAGCCCCCGGGAGCAGCAGGAGGCTCCCTCCGCCCTCGCAAAGGTCCCTCTCTTCTGCCAATACCAAGCCATTGTGGCCTAGGACTGAGAAAGGAGAGGCCAGACGAGACATCTGGCACAGAGGGTGGGAGGAAGAAGAAGGGGATGGAAAGCTCAGAAGAAATCCTAGGCTTTGGCTGGGGAATCCTGATAAGAGGATGCTTGCTGTTCTCTCTGATCCCCAGCTAAAGGGGAAACCACCATCTGGGAAGGTCCTTAGGCTCCTGGGGCTGAGGCAGTCTGGTGAAAATAAAAATGGACCTGTCGGAAGGCAAAAGTCCGGCCTGAAATCCCAACTCTGTGTGACTAGGGGGACCTTTTTGATCTCTCCCGGCCTCAGGTCCTTCACTGCAGAAAGAGGGGGTTGGATTAGATCAGCGGTTCTTAGTCTTTTCTGGATCTTAGGCCACTTTGCTGGTTTGGTAGAGCTAATGGATCCTTTCTCAGAATAAATGCATATAATCAAATAAATAGGCTCACAAAGGAAATTTTAATTCTAATGAACTATTATCAAAATCTGATTCTCAGACCTTATGTTAATGATCACTAAGAAATGATCACTAAGATAGCTTCCGAATGGGAATCTAAATTTCTTCAGTCTGATGACTATGGCCATGCTGGTTAGAAGGGCTTCAAGAATCTCAGACATCCAACCTGTGTTTGCCCAGGAGAAAGAGGATGCCCAATGGTGCCCACAAAGCCTGTTTTTAGTCTCTGAACTGAGTCCTGAGCATACACTTATCTTGCACCTCATGATTGTTCACACTGGGCAGTAGAACCAGAAATTCCTCCTTTGGAAACCATGATTACTTTGCGAGGGAATTATGAATATTGAGAAATGATTTAGATGTTGGTGGGGCTGGGAGTTGGCCCAAACTATATTCCCACACCCCTCCCTCCTCTCTCCTTTCTCTCCCTAAAATTCCATGTAAATATCAGTTATGAATTTTCATTGACTTGGTATTTTTTCCCTCCTTTCAGCTTCTACCCCTCAAACTCATTCATTTCTTCTTCTCCTCCTCCTCTTCCTCTCCTTCTTCTTCTCCTTCTTCTTCTTCTTCCTCTTCTTCTTCTTCTTCTTCCTCTTCCTCCTCCTCCTCCTCTTTCCTGTCATCTCAGTCAAGTTCAATTCTTTGTGACCCCGTTGGGTATTTCTTGGCAAAGACACTGGAATGGCAGATGAGGAAACTGAGGCAAACAGGGTTAAGTGACTTGCCCGGGTCTTACAGATAGTAAATGTGTGAGACCAGATTTGAATTCAAGTTTTTCTGACTCCAGGACTGGTACTCTAAGCTATGCACCACCTAGCTAACCCCCAAACAGCAATTAATATTTCAAAGGTGTGCCCTTTTGGTAAAATCTGATAAGTGATGCTAATTCTAACAATTTTCCTTTCTTTAATGGAGACAGTCATCTTTGAGTCATATGGGTAAAGCCAGAATGGGCAAGGGAAATATAGTGTATACAGGTTTGGTTCCACCACTGTAATAAAGTGGATAATGCAATAAAACAGGTCACATGAATATTTTGGTTTCCAGTGCATATAAAAAGTATGTTTATATTATACTGTAGTCTATTAAATGTGCAATAGTATTATGTCCTTTTTTAAAGCACAAACCTTAATTAAAAAATACTTTATTGTTAAAAAATGCTAACCATCATCTGAGTCTTTAGCAAGTCCTAATCTGTTTGCTGGAGAAAGGTCTTGCCTCAGGTGACTGCTAACTGATCAAGGTGGTGACTGATGAAGGTTGGGGTCAATGGAAATTTATTACAATAAAACAGCAATGAAGTTTGCCACCTATTGGCTCATCCATTCATTTGAACACTTCAAGGTCATCGTAGAGTTATCAATTGACCTAATTTCAATATTGTTGTGTCTCAGGGAATAAGGAGGACAGAGGAGAGGGAGAGAAATGAAACTTCAGTCTGTTAGTGGAACAGTCAGAACACACACAACATTTTTCTTTTTGCAAGGCAATGGGGTTAAGTGGCTTGCCCAAGGCCACACAGCTAGGTCATTATGAAGTGTCTGAGGTCGGATTTGAACTCAGGTCCTCCTGACTCCAGGGCCGATGTTCTATCCATTGCACCATCTTACCGCCCCCATACAACATTTTTTCAATTGACAATCATGTGGGCATAGTTTGTAGCACCCCCAAAACAGTCAAAAAAGTAATCTCAAAGTTTACTGAGCACCGATCAACATGACAGATCCAATCACAATGGAAACATTGGAAATATGGCTAGAATTACCCGCATGTGTAGTTGAGAAAATAGTGCCAACAGACCTCCTCAAAGAAGGGTCACCACAGGCCTTCAATCTGTAAAAAAGCAAAATCCGCAAAGTACCATAAAAGTGAGGCATCATAAAATGAGGCAAGCCTATATAGTCCGTTCTATCTTGTAGCTATGTTGAGATGAAGGAGGGAAGAGAGAGACCAAGAAAGACTGAGAGACACTACAAGAGAAAAGGAAAAGATGAGGAGGAGGAGGGGGAGGGAGAAAGGGGAAGAGAAGGAAGAAGAAGACAAAAAAGAAAAGAAAAAGAGGAGAAGGGGAGAAGAAAAAGTTGAAGAAAAGGAAAAGGAAATAAAGACAAGAAAGTCTGGAGTTCTGCCTTTGTTACATACTGGCTCTGTGACCTTGGGCTAGTCATGTGCTTCTCAGTGACCCAGGGAACTAAGACTCGAGGTTCTAGGTATCAGAGAAGATGTGTCTTGCATTGGTTCCCATATGGGAACTCCTTATCTCAATGAAATTATAGGTCCAGTCCTAACCCACACACATACTTCTAGATAAATAAAATAGAGATACCGTGTGTCCTCAAAAGTCTTAGTGCAATTTTGTTCTTCTTTAAATAGATTTTCTTAAGTTTTTCATTCACTTTAAATTTTTGAATTCCAAATTCTTTCCTTGCCTGCTCCCATCAAGAAGGCAAACAACAAAAAAAGAAAACGTTATACATGGGAAATCATACAAAACATAAAAGCTTTCTGTGGTTTCAAGCTCATATAGCAACATGAGCTCCGCAGGAGCTGGGGCAGTTGTCATTGGTGTCTTGGCAGTCTTGGTGCCTGCTCAGAGGAACTCCCTAATAAATGCTTGCCAATATATAGAGAAGGGGGAAGGAAGACAGAGACAGAGACACAGAGAGACAGACAGAGAGGGAGAGAGAAAGAGGGAGGGAGACAGAGAGAGAGAGAGAGAGAGAGAGAGAGAGAGAGAGAGAGAGAGAGAGAGAGAGAGAGAGAGGGAGAAAGACAGAGAGACAGACAGAGAGGGAGAGAGAAAGGGAGAGGGGGGAGAGACAGAGGCGGGGAGAGGGACAGAGAGGGAGAGAGTCAAAGAGACAGACAGAGAGAGAGAGACAGAGAGAGACAGACAGGGAGGGAGAGAGAAAGGGAGAGAGAGACAGAGAGAGAGAGAGAGAGGGAGGGAGGGAGAGAGAGAGAGAGAGAGGGAGAAAGGCAGAGAGACATACAGAGAGGGAGGGGGAGGGAGAGGGAGAGAGGGAGAGACAGAGAGAGATAGAGAGAGACAGAGAGACAGACAAGGGGAGAGAGACAGAGAGAGAGACAAAGAGACAGACAGAGAGAGAGAGACAGAGTGACAGACAGACAGAGAGACAGACAGAGAGGGAAAGAGAAAGGGAGAGGGGGGAGAGACAGAGAGAGAGAGAGAGAGGGAGAAAGACAGAGAGACATACAGAGAGGGAAGGAGAGGGAGAGGGAGAGACAGAGAGACAGAGAGAGACAGAGAGACAGACAAGGGGGGAGAGAGAGAGACAAAGAGACAGACAGAGAGAGAGACAAGGGGGAAGAGAGAGAGACAAAGAGACAGACAGAGAGAGAGAGAGACAGAGAGAGAGACAAAGAGACAGACAGAGAGAGAGACAAAGAGACAGACAGAGAGAGAGAGAGACAGAGAGAGAGACAAAGAGACACCAAGACAGACAAACAGACAGAGTGGGGGGGGGGGGAGAACAGAGACAGAGAGGAGGGTGGCAGAGAGAGAGACAGAGTCAGAGACAGAGACAGGGAGACAGAGACAGGCTTCTCTAATTTATCCTGGATATGTCACTTAGGAAAGTCAGTCTCTAAGGAAGCTCAATAATAACAGCAATAACAAGAATAAGAACAAAGTGGGGTACGTGTTTTATATAATCTATATATTATGTAATTTGGGGGGTCCAGCTAAGTGGCACAGTGGATAGAACACCAAGACTGACTTTCCTTTTCTGTAAAGGGAGGTAGGCAGAATGGCTGCTAAAGGGTCTTTCTAGATTTAAATCTACAATCCAATGAAGTAGATGGAGAATGTTAGTATTTAAACCAGGAGAGTGACTCTCCTTCGCTTTGTTCATCTGAAATAGACTTTCTACACGTGTATGCATGTTTCTATCCACAGGTGGAACAAAAACATTCATATATGTGTGTACACACACACACATACACACGTATGCACAATATTTTTGTCATTCAGTAACGCCAAACTCTCTGTGACTCCATTTGGAGTTTTCTTAGCAGAAATACTGGAGTGGTTTTCCATTTTCTTCTCCGACTCATTTTATAGATGAGGAAACTGAGGCAGACAAGATGAAGTGACTTTCCCAGGGTCATCCAGTTAGTAAGTTTCTGAGGATTTGAACTCAAATCCTCCTGATTC
>NC_133661.1:24203789-24213789 GCF_037893015.1 Macrotis lagotis
AAATGAATGACCTGGCTCTGACCCCACTTGGTACTTCCCCTGCCGCCTCAGTCTCTCCTTGCATTTCTCCCTATTTCCAAAGTCCATCCACATCTGCCAGCTGTTTACTCCTTCTTTCAAGTGGAAGCAAGTTCTCTCCATTCGACTCACCGGGGGAAACCCACTCCGGCTCTCAGGAGGAGAGACAGACAAACCAGTTTGCCCAAAATAAGCGCTGACGTGATCCTTTGTCTAAATTCTGAAGCTGCTCTAACAGCGTTTTCAGGCTGGCGAAGGTCCCAAGAGGAATGAATTGGAATATTGAAACAAAGCCTTTTCTCATGGGATTTCCCAACTCAAGAGGTCTAGCTAAACCTCAGGGTGAGCGCTGAAACTTTTGGATGCTTATCTGAATTTGGAGGATTGGCCCAAAGGTCCTATCATTCTCCTTAAGACATAAAAGATGACATTTCTCTGAGAGGTTCAAAAAAATTGAGTTGATTCCCACATAGTCCTTCAAAACCTTCTCCAAGATATTCTTGGGTTTTGTTTTCTCTGGAGAGGACAAATGGAGGGATTGAAAAAAAATACCTGGAGCCAAATTTAAGTGTTAGGGCCCATCTTTGTTCTTTACTAATTTCATAATCCAATAACTTGTCTATACTAGCTCTTCGATACTGTCGCATGAATAAAGTTATTTGGAAATGTTCATGGTTTCATGAAGTGAAGAAATGAGAGAGAGACAACCTCAAGGGAAAAAACTTGCATACTTCCACACAACTCGAAGGTATTAGGATTGGAGTTTTGATTTTTTTTTTGTTTTATTGATGTGTTCTGTTTTTAGACCGCAATCATTTACTGATGTGTGTTCTCCACCTCCATTGAATCCTACCCTATAACAAAAAAATAGTTCAGCAATATCATTTGGCTCAACAACTACCATTGACAATGTATGCAACATTTAGGACCTGCAGTCCCCCACCTGGTCAGTTATGAACTTCAATTTATTGTCCTTTCAGTATTTGTTTGCTTTAGAGGAAATCCTAAAGACCAGCTAGTTTTGACAGATGGCCAGAAAATGTCATCTTTGGTGCTCTGAGGACAACATGATGGAACGTTTCATCCAGGACCCTAAACATAACAAGGTCATGTGAGTAGCCAAGTAGCACAGTTGGGATTTAACCCAAATTTTTGGACTCAGATCCAGAGCTCTACAGGGCCTCTAATGGCAAACTAGACCTTTTTAGAGAGGGCAATTGTTCCCCAAACCAGTGGCTAAGGCACTATCCTAAAAATGCATCCATTAGAAGTGATCTCCCAGATCTTAGCTTTCCCAAGGCACGAGGAATCTGAGACAGTGAACCTCAAAACCCCAAAGTGTTTCCCTGGAGTCATTTTTCCAGTTAATCTGGGAACTTCAATTAGCTGGAGCACATGGTCTTCCTTGGAATAGCTTGGTCCTTGGCACCTCAGCAGAGGGGATGAAACAGAGGCAGGAGGCAACATCCTCTTTATGCCATGAAAGAAGGAGCATTACCAAGCATTAATGAATTTGGTCATGTTACATTGGCGATGGTGTTGCACAGTGCAGAACTCGGGCTAGGGGAAGAAGGAAGGAGAACATGGGGCTAGGAGACAGCATGAGATTGTGGAAGAAGAGGAGGAGAAGGAGGAATAGGAGGAGAGGGAGGAGGAGGAGAGGAAGGGGAAGAAAGAGGGAAAAGGAGGAGGAGGAGATCCTTATTTGCTCTGTGACTTGTACAAATCATTTTACCTTTCTGACCCTTGGTTTCACCAAGTCTAAAATAAAGGAGCTAGACAAGATGGAATCTAAGTTAGCTTCTCCCAAATTTAGTACTGTAATTTAGAGCTGGTTGAACCTTCAGAAAACATCTAGGTTTTTTCTTCCCTTTCATTCTACAGATGAGAAAACTGAGGCAGAGTAAAGTGAATTTCCCAAGATCACACAACTGGAAAACATGAGAGTGAAGGGCAGAAGATTGGGTTGACTCTGCTGACTTACACTGCTCCAGTTTGGCTGAGTTACTACTTTAGATGGTGTCAGATTTGGAGTTCCTGCATCAGTGGTGGGCCTGGATTCCTTAGCCTTCATTTCCTCTCGTTCCTCAATGACTTCCATCACAGAGTCGGTTAGCTGTTAACCCAGAGCTCCCATTCCCATCCCAGCCGGCAGCTTTGTCTAGTGTCTCTGAGTCAATCAGCCAGCATTTGTTAAATGCCCGCTATGCCCAGCTGCCGTGAGGTGTAGTGACCACACAATGCTAGTGCATATCATAACACACAACGCCGGTGCATATCATAACGTAGTGTATTTCCTTGGTCAAAGTGAGGTCTCCAGTCCTCTTTCCCATATAAGCAGGATCAAAGTAGTTTATGAACTTTGAATTTTCTGCTTATTCTTCCCTAGGAGTAATGGTGAAACTTTCCCAGTCCAAACACTCTTGGAGTACAATCCATCTGGAAAACATTTGTGTTAGAAGGTAGAGAAAAAGGCACTGTCTAACCCCAGGCTGAACTCAGAATCTAACCTAAATAATACAGCTAAGAATTAGTCCTTGGTACTATAAAAAGTCCTTGGTACAAATAAATAAATAAAACTGAGAATTAGGGAGAAAATGTTTTGGAAGTATCAGTCTCCCCATTTTGTATCTTTTCCCCACCCTCTGATTACTGCCCCACCCTAAGGCATCCAGTGTTCTTATGTCTTTTCTCACTCTCTGTTTATCAGTGACATTCAGACTAATATGTAAATGACTGATACCATCTTAAAGTCTTTCTCCTCCCAGAGGTTGTTGCATTTTACCAGAGATCAAGTTAAAATGAATACCATACAGATAGAGGTAAACAATCAGGCCTGGGGGACAGGTGGGGGAAGGATTTTGAAGGGTTGGGCACTTCCATGAGTTTCTAAAATCATACCACTAGGTTGACAGGTTTCATTAGCCTGAAGCAGCCAAGCTGCTCCATTTCCTCCTCTTCTTTGTTCCCCTATCAGACATGGCACTCAGGAAAATCTCAAGTGAATGACTAAGTGAATGAATGATATTCTTTCTTTATAAAAATAAAAGAAAAGTGAGTTAATATGGGGGGGGGGGTTAAGTACTTGGCCCAGCCTAGTATACAGTAGGTGCTGTATAAAAGCTCATTTTTTTCCCTTCTAAATTGGTGCATTTGTTTGTTCCAGATGTCAGGAAAAATAGGAATCTTGTAGGTAAAAAGTCAGAAATCAGAGCTTTGAGTTCAGAAGGGACCTTGGAAGCCATCTAGTGGAATCCTCTTCTTTTACAGTTGAAGAAACTGAGGATGAGCATGGTAAAAGACTTGCCTAAGTCCGAACAATTGCTATGAGAGTGAGATGGGATTTAAGCTCACATCGTCCACCCTATCCAGGCTACCATGTTTCCTCTCAGACCACTGACAGTATTTTTAAAAAATAATAGATTATAACGATCGCTCTTTGGGATTTTGGCAAATAGGGTCATAAAAATATGGAGCTGGGAGGAAATCCCCCCAGTCAGCTCCTCTTCCAAACCCTGCCTGTTCTTGGAGGAACCTCCCTTCATTTTCTTTTTTCCATGGGGTCTTTTTACTGGTGATCCTGAACTTTTGGTGGGCATTGTCACCGGGAAATGCTTTGAGAGTTTTTCAGTGGGTTGGAGACAGCTTCAAGCTAGCAGAACGGAATACATTAGCCACAAAGTAAGGAAGTCTGGGGATCCTAACAGCTCTGAAAGATGATGTGGAGACAGTGTGATCAGGGTCAGTCAGGTAGCACTGGATACCACTCAGAGAAGGTGAGTTCGAATTCTGCCTTTAGTTGTGACCTTAAAAGCAAATCACTCAACTTCACTGGGCTTCAGGCCCTCCACCTGTAAAATGTGGGGGTTATGCCGGGTGGGTTCTAAAGTCCTCAAGCTTTAGAACTATGGTCAATGAAATAAGATATGGTGCAGTGGATAGAGCATCAACCCTGGAGTCAGGAGGATCCGAGTTCAAACCTACTCTCACACACTTAACAATTACCTAGCTGTGTGACCTTGGGCAAGTCACTTAACCCCATGACCTTGCTTGCAAGAAACCTTGGTCAAAGAAAAAAGATATGGTAGAAAGAATAAAGGATTTCAGGTCAGTCAATGTGGGTCCAAGCTCTTCTTCTTTGACCCAATATCTGCCTGACTTTGAAAAATCCACTTCACTTTTCACTGTCTGTTTCCTCACCTGTCAATCATGATTAGGATTAGACCCAAATTTCTAACCCTAACCCTAATGAGTACTCCCTCTCTTAATATAAAAGGCGGCTGGGTGGCACAAAGAATGGGACACCTGGCCTAGAGTCAGGAAGACTTGAGAGTTCAAATTCAGCCTCAGACACTTACTAGCTGTGTGGCCCTGGACCAGTCACTTGTCTCTCTTTGTCTCAGTTTTCTCATCTATAGAATAATCTGGAGAAGGAACTGGCAAATCACTCTGGCATTTTTGCCAAGAAAACCCCAAAAGGATCCAGGAATAATGAAATGATGAAGCAATAATAAACTCTTATTGCAATAATTCATTTAAATAAGTATTTATTAAGGATCGTCTAGGTGCTAATGGAGAAAAACTAGATGAAACAGCTTTGCCCTCAAAGAGGGGCTGGGGGGGGAGGGGAAATAATTACAGCAGGAGAATTTGAGGAAAATCCAAGTGATAAAAGGGGGAACAGAATAAAGAAGGGAGTGGAATAACCATTTATGTAACCTGACTATGCACCAGACATACAGCTTTATAATATTATATATCATTTGGTTCTTTGACATGGCTGATGTTCTCATTTTGCAGTTAAGGAAACTGATGCAAACAGAGGTTAAGGGGCTTGCTCAAGGTTACCCATTCAAAGAAAGTATTCCAAAAGTGTGGGCATCCTCACCTTCCAAGAATAGAAGGGGGGGGGGGAAGGAAAAGGTACCAGCAACGATCGATAAAACAAGACTCACATGGCAGCCAATCCCACTATGAGCTCAGAAATAATTTACAAATTCAATCCAACAGTCTCTCTGAGCCCCTATAAAGAACCAGGCATCCATGGAAGGAACAAAGATGGAGGAGATCTGACCCTCAGCCTCAGGGAATTGCCCATCTAGGCAAGAGTTTGATTCTTTCAATGAGTATTAAATAAATAACTACTCTATGGGGGAGTGCTGGACCAGGTGTTGGAAATACAACAAAAATAAAGGAAGCCTTCTCTCTCTCTCTCTCTCTCAAGGAATTTCTGTTCTTTTTATACACTGAAATTCAATGGATAAAGTCTCAAACTTACATTACAAAAAACTTTGACACCTGTCAATGCTGTCCCCTACCCTTAAACCAGACTGGCCACCCTTGATTAAAGAGAGGGGGGAAATACCAAAATAGATAGGACGACTAAGGTATAGATATTGCTAGATCATAAATACTCTGAAGAAATAACAAAGACATTTTTCCCCCAGAACGGGACTTAGGAATCTATACCCTTCAGAGATTTTTATAAGCATTAGAGTGCTCAGCTTGGAGTCAGGAAAACCTGAGTTCAAAATGAGCCTTAAATACTTACTAGCTGTGGGACCCTGGGTAAGTCATTTCATCTCTCTGCCTGTCTGTGTTTCTTCAACAATAAAATGGGGCTAATAGTACTACCCACTTCCTAATATTATTTCAAGGGTTAATGAGATAATAAGGGTAAATTGTGCCTGACCCATAAAGGTAATTTAGTTAATGCTTATTCTCTTCCCCATTAACATAATTCTGCTTCTGCTGAGTCTTTCCCCATTGCCCCTTTATGCGGTGGAGGTGACCCTATGTACTCAATGGAGTCCCAGGGGTTCTACCAAACAAGAAAGGTTTTAAGGATGTGCCTAATTGGGGGAAAACTTGCTTGTCATATGAGGTGCAGACTGGTTAGGTTAGTTCAAAGAAGCTCAGCATCACCTGGGGTGCAACCATGGAAATACTCTGGAATCCTCCTCCATGATGTTATGATTATCGAAACAGGGATGGCCAGACACATGTGGCTGAAATTATGGAGCCCCAAAGTACCCAAAGGTAATGATCTTCCTTGTAAGTCAAATGTGCTGTTCCATAGAATTGGGAATTTGGGAGTAAAAGCAAAACAAAAAGGCAGAGAATTAATAGAAATATCTTATGATTCAACTCTGCTTACAATTTTCTGTTTGCCATATTTGGGAATTAGAAACAAATAAAAAGTTGGGTTGGAAAGGACAGCCTCAACTTCATAAACACACAACTAAATCTGCTAAAAATACGATTGCAAAACAGTATGACGTGAATATGCCAAGTGAGTCAGTATAACCTGCCAAAGGCACCTACTTTTCCATGGAAAGTAACCAAGAAACCTTGGTCAAGAGCCTGTATTGATTTAGCAGGACTATTCCAGGAGAAAGACTTCCTGACCGACACATCTGCTAACTACTTGTGTGACCACAGGCAAGTCACTTAACCCCCTGGCCTTCGATTTCCTCCTCTAAGGCCCCTTCTAGAGCTAGAACCAGGAGCCAATGAGTTTAGGACTAGGCCCCTTTCCAGGCCCAAGGTGGCCTAAGTTTCACCTCCAACCTCTGCCACAAAATGCAGGGCTCTGCCCCGTTACTTGTAGCACATGGATCTCCAAGCATGGCGGTTTCAGTCAATGGGTCTTGATTTAGCTTGACTGTATTTGAGAAATTTGTAGATGGCAATCTTATCTGAGATGTCTCTACTGTGACTCATCCTTTTCAAGGTAAGGCTGAAAAAATAGTTCTGCCTCTACCTCAGTATGTCCTGAAGAAAATCTCTGGTGGAAACTGGCCAAGAAGTTGTGCCAGGTTTCTCATTGCTCAATGTGTCATTCCATTTTCAACAAGAATCAGTAGGGCTGGGTTATTGATGAGATGGTCATTAGATTTGTTTAGACCATCTCCATTAGGCGCTATAGAAAATTTATAAGACAACAATATTTTCGATCCTGATTCAGCTGAATCTCTTCGTTCTGTTTATTTTTTTTACAATGAATCCATCTTTTCTAGGAACCATGAAGCTAGGTCAAAAAAAGGGTTGACCAATGGAATTCAGGTAATGTGTGAGTGCTGTCCTGCCAGATTCAAACGACACTTCGTTGGTCATTTTTCTGAAGATGACTTAGCAAGAGTAGGACCATCAGATACCACATAATTTAGATGCATTTGGTTGAAAGGAATTGAACCTGTCTGGTCTCTAAACCTTATTTATATCAGATGTGTTCTACTTGGGTCCAAAAAGAAGGACTTCTACTATGCCTAGAATGTTCTCCCTTCTCCTCTCTACTTTTCATAATCTCTACCTTCCTTCAAGGCTCAATAAAGCACCCTTTCCCAGAGGGAGCCTTTACTAGCTATTCTCTCCTTCTATCTCAAACGATCATATTGGCAGGGATCTGTTTGCATGTTGTAAAATGTGAGATCCTTAAGATCAGATGGCACATAGATACAGTTCTGGATGTAGAATCAGGAAGATTCATTATCCTGAGTTTAAATCTGGCCTCAGTTACTAGCTAAGTGACCCTGGTCAAGTCATCTTAATATGAGCTGGAGAAGAAAACGACCACTCCAGGATCTTTGGCAAAATAACCCCAAATGAGGACGCAGAGAGTTGGACATGAGTGAAAAATGACTGAGTAACAACAAAATCAGGGCTAATTTTCCTTTTGTCTTTACATCCCTAGTCGTTGCCATTGTTTGTCCTTCATTCTCAAGAAATCAATCCTGCCACGCCAAGGACCTCAGCTACTAGAGTCGAGTCCTTTGGTCTTTCTTGAATTTAGTTGAAAGTAGAGACAGTCTTACCAAAGTCTCCACCTCCTTTTAGCTTTTCTCTCTTTCACTTCCGGCCCCTCACCCTTTGTTCAAGAATCATATTCCCCAAGGTGGGGGAGGAGTGCTGTCTGCCAAGAGGTACCATGGCACTAAATTAGTTCTCTTTCTTCCTCCAATGTTCCCGTTAATGGTTCTTTCCTTCTAACTTCCGGCAGTTTCATGATATACTAATTTTAGCTTAGGGTTTGTCCCAGAGTCATTTTTTTTGCAACAATAAAAGATTGTTAAGTACAAGCACTGTTCATCCCCTACCTGGTTTTCCCATAAACTGTTTTCTAGTTTACAAGAAACCATGATGTGGGGTATAGTGGAAAGAGCCCGGGATTTGGAGGTTGGAGCAAACTGGTTCAAATCTCATCTCTGCTACAATGCTGATGGGGTCATGGGAGATCTCTCCTGCTCTGAGCTCCAGCCCCTCATCTGTAAGCTGGGGGGAGGTTGATTCAGAGGACTGCCAAAGTCTTCTAATTCTAGATTCCAGGGTCTTCATCTAGAAACTGACACAAGATCTCCCGGATCCTTCCTCATTCTCCTTCCTCCTGGATCTGACCATGAGGATCTTTAAGTTTATTTTGTTTTCATGTGAAAATTATCAGACTGCCTTCTGGAGGGGAGGGAAGGGAGAGTGGAGGAAAGATTGTGAAATTCAAAACCTTACAGAAAATGATAGGTAGAAACTACTATTATATATAATTGGAAAATAAATAAAATATTAATTTAAAAAAAGTTTATTTTGTTTGGTTTTTGCTTCCCACCAATGTCTTTCAAAAGTAAAACTTCCCACCAAAGGAAAGCCAAAAGGACAAATGATTTTAGCTCTATTTCCAATAAATGAAGTTGGTGCTAGCTAGAACCAATTAATCCATCCCTCTCTTTTGAATATCTCACATTTTTTTATTTTACAGATTTTTCCAGTGAAATTAACTAATCCTATATCTCTCCTGATTCCCAGGAGAAAATTAAAGCTATGTTCCCAAACAAAGAAAACAAAAAACACAAAGAAACCTTTAAAATACTGATTTGTTAAGATAATATTGTATAACTATCCACTTATACATAAAGGGTCAAGGGTTACAAACAATTTTTCATTCTTAAAGGAGCTGCAAAGTATTCATTATCACATGAAAAGAAAAGTTCCAGATCACTGATAATAAGAGAAATGCAAATCTAAACACCCCTGAAGTTTTATCTCATATCCTGCACACGGGCAAAGATGATCAAAAATGGCAACAGTCAGTGGTGGAGGAGTTGTACAAAGATAAGACACATTAATCCATTGTTGGTGGAGCTGAGAAATGGTACTACCATTTTAGCAAGCAATTTGAAATGAAGCAAATAAAGTGATTAAAATGTTGAAGCAGAGACTCTGTTACTAGGCTTGTTTTCCAAGGAAGCCATTAATAAGAAAAAAGTCCCCATATACTCCAAAATTCAACAACACTTTTTGTGATCGCTAGGAACTGGAAATCAAGTAGATGCCCATCATTGGAGAAATGGCTGAACCATTCCGGTCTATGAATATAATGGAATATTGCTATGCTGTAAGAGATGCTATGGGATGAATACAAAGAAGCTTGGACAGATCTTTATGAACTGATACAGAGGAAGGAAACCTCAGAGCCCAGGAAATAATGCACACAGTGACTACAACAATGTAAATAGAAAAAGACAGGACATCAAAATGCCAAAGAGAATGTAACAAAGCTATAAGACTCAAACAGAATTCAAATATTGAGATTTGAGACTCTACCCTCAACCTACTGCTTCATAGACATGGAAGGGCTACTACAGCTATTACCCACTGCACAGGGGTCTTCCAACCTTTTTAATGTATATATCAATTGTGCTAATTTAGTCTCTAAAAATAATATTTGTCATTTGAGATGGCTCTTGAGGAGGAAAAAAGGAAGGATAGTTGGGTGATTACATGATGTAAGAAAATATCAGTAAAAGGGGGTGGCTAGGTAGTTCAGTGGATAGAGCACAGGCCCTAGAATCAGGAGGACCTAAGTTCAAATACGCCTCAGATGCTTAATAATTACTTAGCTGTGTGACCTTGGGCAAGTCATTTAACCCCATTGCCTTGCAAAAAGCAAAATACAAAAATATGAGTAAAAATATATAAGAAATCCAAAAGC
>NC_133661.1:24216289-24261552 GCF_037893015.1 Macrotis lagotis
AATCCGGTCTCAGACACTTCATAATTACCTAGCTGTGTGGCCTTGGGCAAGCCACTTAACCCCATTTGCCCTGCAAAAACCTAAAAAAAAAAAAAAAAAATTAATTGAGTGACTAACTGGAGGCAGAGATGAAAAGAAATATATTTCAGGCGGGATGGACAGATGCATACTGATCTCCCTCCCAAACTGAAATTTTAAATAAGGCCCTGGGATGAAATGCCTACTTTGTCATTGCTTTCTTCCAATGTTGGACCTTCCTTGTAAACAAGGAAGCAGAATAAATAAACAAGAAATAAACATTTAGGAAGCACCTACTACTCTACTGTGCTAAGCTTGGGGCTACAAAGACAAAAGATCCAAACAAGCCCTCCCTTCAAAAAGTTCATTCTACTGGGAATCTGATTGGCTAGTCATTTCAACAGTTTCTTCTCTAGCTACATATTGGTTTACATGTAGGTTTTTGATGCATGTGAAATTCGGAGCATCCCACCGTGCCTTTGTTGGGGAGGGGGATGAGGTGAATGAAAGCCCACAAACACTCCCCCCCCCAAAGATTTTCTCTTTAATTTAAAAAAAAAAGAACAGGAGACAGTTGCAATTTCTTGACATTTGTTTGAATTGATCTTTCCTTTTGTCCAAGTCTTCTTTTCCAAACAAACATCCCGGGATCAGGAGGAAAGAGCGGCAGACCCAAGAAGGCCCATCGAGCCACATCCAGATCTCCTCTCCACATGTCAACATCTTTTGATGTTCCTTCCCAACAATAAGTCAGAGATTGATGTATCAGGGGAAGGCATCAAAAAGAAAAGAAAAAATACAGTTGCTTTTCAGTTCCCTCTCTGTGGGGGCCAGGATATAGGGAAAAAATCAGCAAACTCGAAATGTTAATGTTCAACCAGGCCCAGGGATGGGGGCATGGAGCTGCAAGGGGTTTGCCAGCCAACCCATTGAGCTAGGCATGTTCTTCCCTTGTAAGATGCCTTGTCTAATTAGCTGCTCAACTACTCCATCTCCATCCTCTGGTGCCTTGGCACTGATGGAAACGGGGGAAGAAAGCCAGTGTCACTGAACATGATGAAGCAGGTCTTGACGGCCCTACAAGATGTCCTGTAGTTGGAGGCCAGATCGTTCGGGCTAATCATCAACTTCGCTGCTTCTGATGGCAGAGCTGGTCTGGCAGGTTTTTGACATGAGGACGGACGATTTGCAAAAGTCAGTGTGAAGGAGCCTCAGCCATGGAGCCAACATAAGGGCCTGCTTTGTTTATATCCATATTTTTTTAAGGGATGATTGCAACAGGCGGCTCCCTGAGAGGGCCTGAAAAGCCAAGGCAGGAAGGCCTTCAGAGCAGGACAAACTGCAAAGTCATCGCTGAGTGAGGGAAGAACGGAAGGCTCCAAGATTGATGTGCGAGCCCAGGCTGGGCAGCCTCTTTTTCTGTTTCTAATAGGAAATGTTCGATTTCCTCTTTAACCAATTCCTGTCTAAGGATGTTTTCAGGCCCTTTTCATCACTTGCAAGTGGGAGCCTGCCATCAACTGAAAGAGAAGGTGGGACCTGGCTCTGAATTCCACTCCCAATATTTGATATTTACTAACTATGAATCCTCAGGAAAAATCTCTTCATCTCTCCAGGACTCAGTCTCCCCAATTATAAATTGAGGGAGCTGAATTTAAAAACTTCTAAGATCCCTTGATTCTTGACACTATTTTTGCTAACTCTGAAACTGTCTAAAAGCCACTGCTTGCCTCAGTTTCCTCATCTGTAAAATGGGGATAGGCTCAAATGAGACAATAATTGTAAAGTACTTTGGACAGGACTTGGTCCAGAGGAAGCACTCTGAATGTTTGCTAGAATTACTGCTTGGATTTCCTTTTAAAACTAAAAGATGTTTTAAGGACAGTTATTAATTAAAAACTAACTTACGGGGACAGCTAGGTGGTACAAAGGATAGAACACCAGCTGTGGAATCAGGAGGACTTGAGTTCAAATCCATCCTCAAACATTTAATACTTACATAGCAGTGTGACTTTGGACAAGTCCCTCAACCCTATTGCCTTACCAAAAAAAAAAAAGATTAACTTATAATGTCCATTCAAAATGTCAAAAGCTACCCACCAGCAAGCCATCCACTTTGAGTCTGCTGATTTTTCCCCTATATCCTGGCCCCCACAGAGCAGGAACTGAAAAGCAACTGTATTTTTTTTTCTTTTTGATGCCTTTCCCTGATGCATCAACTAAGGAGATCAGGCCCTGAGCATCCTCCAAAGACCTATCACCTGCCTCATCAAATGAAGATAAATCTGGGTTATTGAAGCCTTTTCAATTCAAATCAATCTAACCACCAACTGGATGGGCCTTCATTGCCAAAAACAGGATGGTCCCTGTGTTCAAAGTCCTACCCTACTGAAGGCCTGCAAACCACAAAGGTCTTCCCAAGAGTGACTCTGAGGGGGAGAGCCCAAAAAGGGCAGGGGTCCCTGGAAGACTCCCCTTAGGAGGGGGTACCTGAGTGCAACCCTGGAGGACATAAGGGACTTTAGGACAGGTGAAAGGGGTGTATCTGTGAAAGGCACAGAAGGAGAAGACATAATTCTGAGATTGAGAAGTAAAATGGCCAATTTGGTAAAAGGTGTTGATTTGTGGATGGTAGGCAGCTCAGTTAAGAATAAAACAAGAAAGGGGAATCTGGTCCATTTGATAAGTTCACAAAGGGCATTGCAATGTCTGGAAAGGTGGATTGGAGTCTGATGGTGAAGGACTTTAAATGGCAAGCTGAGGTTGTTGGGCATTATCATAGTGGTAATAGGGAGCCTCTGAAGAGTCTAGGATAGAGGAGTAGCATGGGGTATGGCTTCAAAACAAACAAACAAAAACCTTTGCAATGTCCTAAAACATCATTTGCTTTAAAAAAATTTTTTAATCTTAGATTTTCTAGAAAATTGATTTTATTTCCATGATCCCTTCACACAAGAATTTTAATTAATGCTTATTTGGTTTTGCCAGGTACCATAGTGAGTAAAATGCTTAGAAAAAAAATCAATTGGTATCAAAAGTAAAAATGCAGGCATGTTAATTCCTCTTGGCAGACTTAAGTTAACATTGCTTCTTTATTTTCCTTCCTCGTTTCCTTTGAATTCCAATTCAGTTTTAACCTACCCAGTTATTAGCATGCTTTCCCTTTTGAAATGACTTCATATTAGTTTATGTTTATGTGGGCAGAGAGGTGGCACAATGGAGAGGGTGCCAGATTTGGGAGTCAGGAAGACTTGAGTATAAATTGAACATCAGACTCTTACTGTCTGATGCTGGGCAAGTCCCTTAACCTCTGTTTACCTCAGTTTCCTCATCTATAAAAATGATGATAATTATAGCACCTTCCACACAAAGTTATAAAGACCAGATGAGATAATAATCAGAAATTATAAATGATAAAATGTACATATTTATAAATCATAAAAGAGCTGAAGCACATAAAGTTTCTGGCCCCAAATAAGTTGCTATTATTACTATCATTATTAGGAAGACCTGAATTCAAATTCAGCTTGAACTAGCTATATGGACCCTGGGCAAATCATTTAAACTCTTTCAGTCTCAATTTCCTCATTTGTAAAACGGGAATAAATAATAGCCCCTATCTCACAAGGTAAGTTATAGTGAAGATCAAGTGAGACAGGACAGAACTCTTTGGAAATCATAAAATACTTCAAAAAGAGTAGCTTTTATTATTATTAAATGATTAGTATTTTTCTGAATGTTGCCTTGTATTCCCTACCAACCCTTCTACCTACCACCTTGGTTTTCTTGTTAGGTTTCTATCACCGTCACACAAAAGGTCCTCAATGAATGATTATTAAATAGTTAATATTTATAATATAGTCAGGAGTTTAGATCTGTTCAGGGGAATAAATGATCCCAGTAGGCCTGTTGCTTATATAGGGAAATCACTAAAGAGCGAACATCACTGAACCCTCGGCCTTACCCTAGTAATGACTAGGTTGTTGTCATTTTTAAAAACAATGTCACAAAAGCTATTTCGAGGCTGTCACTCTTAAGAATAATTAGTTTCCATCAAAGCAACAGATTATCTGTTCGTGTTGTCTTCTGGGTCATTATGATGAGCAACCAATACAGATAAATGGATCCTAATCTCTTCAGCTCTCCTATTGGACTGATGGATGGTTATCACATCTCCAATATTATGAGGCAGAAAAATTATGCTGACATTTAGAAGCTAAAGCAGAGAAAGATAAAACTAAGTACGAAGCATGTCCAATGACAGAAGGGGTGGGGGCGGAGGGGTGGAAAGAGTCGGAGAAAGACAAATAGAACAGGAAACAGAACCACAATTAGGACAAAGGAGAATGATGAGAGTAAGAGGTTATACCTTGTGGGTGGCAGGCAGATCGATTAATCATAGAACATGGGGGGGGGGGGTCTGGGCATTTCCTTAAGACATAGTAGTAGAAGGAATATTGACTCAAGCATTTTTAAATTTTATGCCCCAAGAGAAGACAAAGGGATTTCCCTGGTATTGATTTGGTTCTAGATCCCGTCAACTTTACGGGATAACATAATGAGAAATGGTGGAGCAGCAAATGAGAATCAGAAAGAACTGCAATTCCTCCAGACACACATTTGCCAGCTTTTCTGGGGTAATAGCTTTTGCCAGCCAGGAACCCATTGGATCATATTAAACCTGTCAGGTCTGTAATGTTAGGCCATATCCAACTTAGGAAGGCAGGCTCCGGTTGACCAGGAATCTAAAAGAGAAGCCAGGGACCTAGGTTCACCTGAAGCGCTATCTCCTCCATGAAGCCAGTCCAATCATCCCCAGTTGTACGGGCCCCCCTGCAAACCGCTACTTGTAGATTTGGGGTTGCCTTCTCCAGGCACATGCTATTTCCTCTCCTTGAGGTCAGTCAGCAACTCTCTGAAATTTTCTTTCTCATCTAGCATACTGCTGTGAGCACATTAGGCTCTTAATAAATGTTTGGTAATTAATTTCTATTAGATTTTTTTTATTTATTGAAAAAATCTGTGGTTAAGAGGAATTAAATAATTAAGAAAAATCTTTGTTTTCTATTTCCAAGGGATTTGAGAGATACATTCTGTAAAGAGTCAAAACCAACAAGGGGGTATGGGGGAGTTTCCCCCCAGGTCCCCAGCATCCTGGATGTAGAGGGCTTCACAGTCTCCTCAGGGTGGGGTGGGAAGTACATTTGCCCCTCCACTCTTGCTGACCGCTGTCTTCCCACCTTGCCTCGTCCATCATCTGCTAGCTGACACCCCTGCATGTCAAAGCTGCCCATCCTGGGCCTGCTTCCTCACCTCCCTGTCCTAGGAAGACTTCCCTCACAATCAGATTCCTTGGCTCAGCACTCTGTCTCCGTCTCCCTGGCTTTCTCTGTATCTCTTTGTCTTTGTCTCTGTCTCTCTGTATCTGTCTCTATCTCTGCAGTCTTTCTCTCTCTCTGTGATTCTGTCTCTTTCTGTCTTTCTGTCTCTCTGTCTCTCTGTCTCTCTCTCTCTCTCTCTCTCTCTCTCTCTCTCTCTCTCTCTCTCTCTCTCTCTCCCTCTCTCTCTTATTCCAGGTACAGAAAATGTCCAGTTTCAGTCCTAAGGACTTCCCCACCTCCACCCCTCAAAACTCTTTAAACCACTCTATGTTGGGAATGTGACAGGTGAGAAGGGAGGCAGGGAGGCAGGGAGGCTGGGAGACTGGCAGGCAGTATTTATTAAGCGCCCACTAAAGAGGGAATCCCTGTCCACATGAGGGTTGAGCCAGCTGGCCTGGGAGCATCCTTCTGACTCGGAGGTTCTAGTTCATAACAGCTCAAGTTTCCTTACCTGAAAATTGGGAATCCTAATGCTCCAGGGCCTGCTTCTCAGACTTGTGGTGTATAAGCCCCTGTATAAATGGGAATTATGACAATGATCGTATGGACCCTGGATTTAGAGGGACCATAGAGGCTGAGCTCAGTTCTTCTGTTTAGAGATGAGGATTGCCTCACCAGCAAGTTTCTGATTAAACCCAAACCTCCATCATACCAGGTCACACTGCCTCTGGATTAAAGGTTGTGGAATTCAGAATGAATGAATGAATTCAGAAATGATCTAATGCCAACATTCATTAGTTGCACAACATTAGCTGCAAGTTGCATGTCTCTTTGAACCTCAGTCTCATCTCACAAATGGGAAGAATAAAAAGTACCTACAGTGGCAATCTGCAGATTGTTTTGTTTGCTGGTCTTAATTCAGAAGGGTCCTAATCAGAATGACCAGAACGGACTTCATTAGAAAGTCACTTGGCTCCCTTGGACCTCAGTGTCCTCCTCTGTAAAATGAAAGGGTTGTATTGGACACCTCCGAGGTGTCCAACCCTAGTTCTGTATTTATATTTCAGGCCAGGTTCACAATGGTCTAAAGTACAAGGTTGGGATTTGGGGACAGAGAGTCCATAGAGCAGTCAATAAAAAAAGTTCGTTTATAGGATAATGACTGCAAGGGTACTAACACTTCAAGAAGCTATGCTCTTCCCAGCCTCACCCAGGGCCGATGCACCAGCATCTCCCTTGAGAAAAAGAGCTCCCCCAGGTGCAAACCCCTTCTCAGCTTCCTGGCCCATGTGGCTTCCATCGAGTTACCAGTCTTCAAAGGACTCAACCCCCATGGCCAACATCTTGAATGTCTAAAGCCACCAACATTTTTTATTGCTCAGTCATGCCCAATTCTTTGTGACCCCATTTGGAGTTTTCTATGCAGAAATACTGGAGGAGTTTGCCATTTTCTTCTCCAGCTCACTTTACAGATGTGGAAACTGAGGTAAATGGGGCAAAATGACTCACCGAGGGTCACGCAGCTAGTAAGAGTCTGAAGTCAGATTTGAACAAAGGTCTTCCTCACTTTGGGTTCAGAGCTTTATCCATTGAACCACTAAACTGTCCCTAGGGCAGTACAACAGGGTGGGGAGTGCTATTACAAACAACATTAATCCTATATTTAGTGTGTCCTATGGGAGGTAGAAGAATTTGTCTAAGGGAGGATAAAAACATCCTTTAGAGGCATAAGGTTTACTTGGCCCAAGAAATAGACTCGGGATTCTCTATTGCCCACAGGTTATGAGGTCAAAGGGATGCAAGAGTTGATTTAATCTAACCCCGAGATGAAGAATTGGGACACATTGCATTCCCAAATCCCAAAGCAAAGTCTTTCATTGAGGGTTTGGGGTGGCAGAGAACATGGCCTTCTATGGGGAGGAGAGATGGAAAATCATGGAACCCAACATAAGGTGGGAGACTAGGGGTCCAGATAGGGATCAGAGTAAGAAAGGAACTTATTGTCTCATCTTTTTTCATAATTTTGTACAGAACTAAATTTATATGATTTCTCATGAAGGTTATAATCTGTTACTAGTTGAGTGAAAGTGGAGAGTTTGCTCTGAGCCTCCCTCTTTTCTACAAAATGGAGTGCTTTGGGGCATCAAGATGGCGCAGTGGTTAGAGCACTTGGCCCTGGAGTCAGGAGGACCTGACCTCAGATATTTAATAATTGCCTAGCTGTGTGACCTTGGCATGTCACTTAACCCCATTGCCTTAAATAAATAAAACTTTTTAAAAAAGACAAAATGGGGTGCCTATCTCACAGGATTATTGGGAGGATCCGGTGAGATACAGTTTGCAAAATATTTTGTTTTCATTGTTTACAATGCTATAAAAACATATACTACAACTCTGGTGCAGACCCCATCACCGCGTACCTGATCTCTAGCAATAACCTCCAAGGGAGTCTGCCTGCCTCAAGTCTCTTCCCACTCCAATCCATTCTTCAGTCATTAGAATGCTTTTCCTGAAGTGCAGGTCTGGTTATGTCACTGTTCATCCCTACTCAAGAAATTCCTGTGGCTCCCTCTCACCTCCAGGAACAAATACAATATGTTCTGCTTGGTGTCCAAAGTCCTTCATAACCTGGCTCCCCCCATCTTTCCAAACTTCTTACACCTTACTCCCCCCACATACTCTTCAATTCAGGGGCACTAGCCTCCCGGCTGCTCCACAACTAAGACATTCACTCCGTCTCTCCACTTCCACCATTTTCTCTGGCTGTCCCCCATGCCCAAAAGGCTGACCGCTGACCTCCCCAGTCTTCTTTAAGCCCCATCTAAAATGCTGCCTTCTATAGGAAGCCTTTCCCAACCCTTGTTAATTCTAGAACCTTCCTCTGTTATTACTTCCTCCTTATCCTGGATATAACTTCATTAAATTGTAAGCTGCTCGAGGGCAGGGACTGTCTTTTGCCTCTTCTTGTATCCCCAGCACCTGATGCTTGGCTGCCACTTAATAAATGCTTACCGACTCATTCAAGTCCTATAGAAATGTCTATATTGCATTGAATTTTTTTATTTAGGAAAACAGAGTGGCAGAGGGGAAAGAGCATCAAACTTGAAGCTGAGGGAGCCCCAACTCTGATTTCTCACTCACCATATGACCCTAGACAAGTCATTTAACCTCTTCCAGCCTCAGTTTCCTCATCTGTGTTGCAACACTGCCCAGAGAATTTTAGTTTGCAAAGCACTTTACATGCACTATTACCTTTCACAGAAATATAACCCCTAATTTCTTTTTTTTTTTAGGTTTTTTTCAAGGCAAACAGGGTTAAGTGGCTTGCCCAAGGCCACACAGCTAGGTAATGATTAAGTGTCTGAGACCGGATTTGAACCCAGGTACTCCTGACTCCAGGGCCGGTGCTTTATCCACTGTGCCACCTAGCTGCCCCTAACCCCCAATTTCACAGATGAACTGACCTCAGAGCCCAGAAGCCCCGAGTTCAAGGCCCACCTCTGACATTGACAGGTTGTGGGACCATAAGCAAATGATGATGACCACTCAGGGCCCCAGACAACTCTCTCAGGTTGCATTTGCCAGGCAGTCATTGATCTGTACTGATGAGAGGGCACTTTCCTCCCCGAGAGCTCCTTCCCACCAACAATGAAGTCACAGCACTGGATTTTTCTTTAAGGGTGAGAAACCTGCCAGCCGACCGGTATTGTCATTTAAAGTGTTGAGGGATATTTACCGCTAGCAGATCCTCCCCCACAATGCTTCATCAAGGTGTGGAGCTGACCCTGGGTTCTCCAAACTGTGCCAGGAGAGAGCAAGCTCTGGCAGGTCCTCCCAGGTCTACCAGCACCTCAGCGGGCGGCTCTTGTCCATAGGCACTCAAGAAGCTGGAGCGCCAGATGGCTCAATACCAGGTGGTGATTTTAAAAGCCATGGCAACTGCTGAAGACCATCCATCAACATGTGCCAGGGATGTGAGCTTCCCTGGCAAAGGGATGGTTGATCCCTAAAAAACCAATGAAATAAGTGATAGCATTTCTATTGAGCTTCAAAATTGGTTAGTGAAGTGTTTTACAAATATTACCCCGTTGATCCTCGAAACAACCCTGGGATGTAGGGGCAATCATTATTCCTCCCATACCACAGGTGAGAAAACTGAAGCAGACAAAGGTTAAGTGACTGCTCAAGGCCACACAGTTGCTAAATGTCTAACAAGATTCTAGCTTGGGTCTTCCTGATTCCAGGTCCTGTGTACTATCTCCTGCGCCTTCCAGTTGCCGACCCAGATGGGAAGCATCTGTGGCCCAGGCAGAAAGGACAATAGTTCTGGAGCCAGGTACCTGACTTCAAATCCTGCCTTTGATACTTCAGAAGCAAAATCTGATTCCCCCCCACACACACACACACAGTAAAGAGGTGCAGTTGTGCTTGAAAAGAGAGAAAAGACATCTCTAGCCTCTTCTCCCCTCACCCTTCTCCAAGGGAGACTTTAATTCCCACTCAGATGGGAAATAGGAAGTTGGGACCACTCTGCTCTCCTCAGAGGCTATACTTACAGCTCTCTGCTCCCTTCAGTATTATTAATTATTAGTTATTAATCTAGGGAATGTGATTTTTAGATTCAGGTTAAACTTCTAATTACTAATCATTAATGGGGAAAGGAGGACCCAAGCTATGTATCCAAGGCTGGACCCCTTTCCCACAGTTACACAATGAGCACTCAATAAATCACAAAGAAACACATTTATCCAAGTCAATAACCAAACAGAAATCAGAGGAAATATGAACAGGAGGATAAAAACCAGATTCCAGAATAAAATAGCTCTCCCATTGGGAGAGAGCTAACAGCTCAACTAAGAGAGCCCTAGATCTTACCCCAACATCTCTAGCAGAGTGAGCTAGGAATATGATGGAGGCTGTCAGTTCCTCTCCTGTTGCCATCTCTTTTTTTGTTTTTCCAAGGCAATGGGGTTAAGTAATTTGCTTCAGATCACACAGCTAGGTCATTATTAAATGTCTGAAGTCAAATCTGAACTCCGCTCTTGCTGACTCCAGCCACCTAGCTGCCCCAATCCCTGGCTTCTTCTTAGAGTCTTATTTTTCTTTCAGCAACCTGAAGGGAGGTTGGCACCATCCACCTTCTCTCTTCAAGCTGAAAGCCAGAAGCATCCAAAGAACTGCAGAATTCAAAAAGACCAAAGAGACTCAAAGAAATTGGATCTTCCTTTCTCCCTCATTCAACAACTCTGCTCCTTACCCGGGTGCAAGCCATTGATCGCCGTCAAAGAGAAGAGAGTCCCATCCCAATGGGCTTTGGGAATCAGGTTCCACTTGCAATCTGGGTAGCCATGGCAAATTGCTTTACACCTCCTTGCCTCATTTTCCCTTAGATGTAAAATGGGCAGGTTGGATGAGATGTCCTCTAGCATCCTTTCAAGGAAAAAAACAAAAGAGGGAAACAAGTCTTTATTAAGTACCTACTTTGTGCTAGGACCTGTCTTAAATACGTTACCAATAGTATCTCATTTGATCCTCAAAACAAACCTGTGAAGTAGGTGCTTATGAGTATCTCCCTTTTTCAGATAAGGAAACTGAGGCAGGTTGAAGTTAAGTGACTTGCCCAGGGTCACACAGCTATGAGGCATCTGAAGTCCAGTTTGAATTCAGGTCTTCTTGACTCCAGTGCTCCTGCACCACTGACCTGTTCACCAGGTCCAGAACTATCATGCTATGACCTTTTGAAGTTTAAACAAAGGGATCCTATGCTCTCTTCCTCTCTCCAGTCCCCTAATTCACACATATATCAAGACCTTTCAGATAGTAAAAGATGATATTAATAGCATGTTAAATGAGGATTTTCACATCAATAGTCATAACTAAGATTTTTACAGTGTTCCAAAATTCTGAAAATGGTTTTAAGCTATTAACGACTTTTGAATCACTCCTTGTTGTTGCTTTAAAAGTTGCAAAGAGGTTTCTTTACCATATCTCCTTTGGCCCTTATGACGACCATATGAACTTGGTACAATAAGATGCCCATGGAAAGATGAATAACCATTTAAAATAGTTATACATGCATAACTTCTATTAGATCCTTCACTGTCAAGGGAAGGAGAGAGGGAGAAAAATGTGGAACTCAATACCTTACCAGAAATGAGTGCCAAAAAACTATGTTTGCAGGTAGTTGGAAAAAGAAATAAATTGATCCAAAAAATAGAAAAAAGAAAACCGAGGTTCGGAAAGGGAAGTGATTAGCTAATGCATACACTCCCCAGTCAGAGACCAAATTTGAAACCAGATTTTCCTGACCTATACTCATCCCATCCCCACACATTGCCTTACAATTAACCAATGTTGGTTTAAAATAATTTAAATTTAAATATTTTTCATGATACTTATACTCTTTAATGGTTTGTTCTGGGCTAGGACAGTCCATGTTATTCTCCCTCCTGCTATTCAGGTGATCAGCCATTAAGTGGCAAAATATAGAGAGCACCAGATATGGAATCAGGGAGACCTGAATTCAAATCTGATCTTAGATACTTACTAGCTGGTTGACCCTGAACAAGTCATTTATCTGTTTGCCTCAGTTTCCTCAACTATAATAATAGCACCTAACTCCAGGGTTATTGTGAGGATCAAATGAAATATTTGTAGAGGTCTGGCATATAGTAGAGGCTTAATAATTGTTTGTTCCTTTGCTTGGCACAGACTTAGATGCCTGGGAACACTGAAAGGTTATAAAGTTATCCCAAGATCACTCAATCTTTACTATTGATATTTCTTCTTATCTGAAGGAACCTTTTCAACTGTAAGCTCCACAAGGGTAGGGCCTGGGTCATATTGAAGCTTTGTCTCGCTCCCAGGGCCTGCCAGAGTGCTCTGGACATAGGTTGTTGGTGTTCTGGTGCTTCAGTCTTGTCTGACTCTGAGGCCCCATCTCTGGTTTTCTTCATAGAGATACTAAAGTGGTTTGCCATTTCCTTCTCCAGCTTATTTTACAGATAAGGAAACTGAGGCCAACAGGGTGAAGTGACTTGCCCAGGGTCAAAGAGTAAGTGCCCAGATCTAAAACTATATTATAGAGTGACAGTCACCAAAACCTCCTGGTACTGGTTAAGAAATAGAGTAATGGACCACTGGATTAGGATAAGTTCAAAAGAAACAATAGGGGTGGCTAGGTGGTGCAGTGGATAGAGCACCGGCCTTGGAGTCAGGAGTACCTGGGTTCAAATCCAACCTCAGACACTTAATTACCTTGCCATGCGGCCTTGGGCAAGCTACTTAACCCCATTGCCTTGCAAAATCTAAAAAAAAAAAAAAAAAAAAAAAATTTATAGCAGCTCTTTCTGTAGTAGCAAAGAATTGGAAATTAAGGGAATGACTTTTTAGATTTTAAATTTAGATTTTTTAATAAGAAAGCATGAGTCAGGAGCAGTCAGATGGTGCAGTGGATAGAGCACTGGCCCTGGAGTCAGGAGGACCTGAGTTTAAATCCAGCCTCAGACACTTAATAATTATCTAGCTCAGTGACCTTGGACAAGTCACTTAACCCCATTGCTTTGAAAAAAAACTTTAAGAAATTATGAGTGATCATACTTTAGAGAAGTATGGGAAGAATTACATGAACTGATGCTGAGTGAAGTGAACAGAACCAAGAGAACATTGTACATTGTGATATGATCTACCATGGTAGATGCAGCTCCTCTCAGCAGTCCAGAGACCAAGGACAACCCTGAGAGACCTACTATGGACAATCCCATCCACAAATAGAGGGGGGGAACCCACGGAGTCTGAATACATATTATGTTCATTTTTTAAAACTTCTTATATGTGTTTCCTTCCTTTCTCACATTTTTTTCTCTTTCCCTTTAGTTCTACTTCCTCTTTCACAACATGACTAATATGTAAATATGTTCAACACAATCTACACGTATAACTTCTACTAGACTGTTTACCACCATGGGGAGAGAAGAGGGAAAGGAGGGTAGTAGAAAAAATGTAGAGCTCATAAATTTGCCAAGGGATAAATGTTAAAAAAAACTGTCATTGCATGTAATTGGAAAAATAAAATAAAATTTCAATTAAAAAAAAAAAGAGTGTCTGAGGTCAGATTTGAGCTCCAGTCTTCCTGATTCTAGGCCAAGCACTCCATTCACTGCACCACCTGGTGCTTGTTGAATAGATCAATGACCAAGGAGACCGAAATCAGCAACTTTCCTTCAAGATGTGCTTGGGATACGGAGACAAAAATGAAAATACACTGAGGCTTAGTCTATTGAAGCTCTTCATTTGGAGTAAAGGCTACAGTCATTAGATCAAAGTACAGAATGGAGAAGCTGATGATATTCCATTGATCTTTATGGTCCCATCCCAAGGTCAAGTACAAAGTGTTCTGAAGTTTCAGACCATGCCAAAGCTGCCCAGGTGTGTGGAAGCACCACCATCCTCCCAGGCCCCAGGCTTATCCTCAACTCTCATTGACCATGATTGATTAAATCTCCTTCTACATTCCCAACATCCCTTTCATCTGTCCCCTTTTCTCCCTCTCCCCATCTAGATCCATATCATTTCTTTCCTGGAACAATAAACTTTTATTTATTCCTCCTGCCTTAAATCTCTCCCCATTCCCACCTATCCTCCATTTGTCTGCCAAAGTGGTTTTCCAAAACCATAGTTCTGAAAGCATCACCCTTCTACTCAATAAACCCCAATGGTTCCCTTTTTCTTTCAGGATCAATTATTTATGTGCTGCTATTTGTCACATAAACAACTTGGCCTCTGCTTACATTTCCGGTCTTCTCACTCTTTATTCCCTTCTTGGACCCTTCTATGGAGCCAAATACACTGACCCACTTGCTATTCCCAGACCCCTTCATACTTGAATGCTATCCCTACTCACCTCTGCTTCTGGCCTTGAAGATTCAACTCAAAAACTATCTGCTGTAGAAGGCTCTCCCAACACTGCCTTCCCCCACCCCACTGCCCTACCTCTGAGAAACACTTCTATCTCCCTGATATCTATATACATATCTATGTAATTTCACTGTGCCACTTATTACCTCTAGGCCAGAAAAATCCTATAACTTCTCGGAGTCTCAATTCCCTCATCCATAAAATGGGGATAATGGTATCTCATATCAATCTCACCAAGGTGTTGTGAAGGCCAAAATAAGATGAGATGTGCAAAGTACTTTGGAAAGCTTAAAGAAATATGTAAAATGGCTGGTCAGAATATCCACAGCCAATGTGAAAGTCTCAGTTTTTTAAATACCCAACATTCCATCAGTATATTTTGATGGTTTCAAGAGAGGGAACAAGGCAGTCTCAAAAGAAATGAAAATCAGTATCCCACTGAGGGCAATGGAAAGACTCTTGGAGAATGAGAAAAGACTATAATGCAGAACAATATAGAATTAATAACTGAAGCACAGGAATAGGCAATCAAAGTAAGCATCTATTAAACACCTGCTGTATCTGAGGCAAAGGACTAGGTGCTGAGGATAAGAGAAAAACAATTTTTTTTTAATTTTTGCTCTCAAAGATGATATTCTCTACTGATGTGACCTAAAAAATGTAAGGGTGAAAAAGATCAGTTGATCATTTGGTGAAAGTGAGGGATGGGGGTGGCTAGGTGGCGCAGTAGATAGAGCACCAGCCCTGGAGTCAGGAGTACCTGAGTTCAAAGCTGGCCTCAGACTCTTAATAATAACCTAGCTGTATGGACTTGGGCAAGCCACTTAACCCCACTGCCTTGCAAAAACCTTAAAAAAAAAAAAGAAAAAAAAAGAAAATGAGGGATGGGAATAGCTAGCGGATAGCTATACACTCCACTTGAATCTTCTCATTGCCCATGGATACTAAAGATGGTCCCCATGAAATTGTATGGACACCCATTGGGCAAATTTATGGAAGGAGGACACAGGTAAACCTGCCCAAAATAGACAGGTGCAGATGGGTGGGAGGAAGAGAACAAGACTTTATTAAGTGTCTGCTATATACTAGACACTGTACACATTATGTCATTTGATTTGGCACTAAATATTACTGGAAGGAATGTTCAAATAGAATTGCATATTAAGAATTTGAATAGAAATGATAGATGTCCGTCTTTCATCCTTACATAAAACAACTCAAGACAGGGATCTCTAGGCTGTGATACGAAGTCTCTATTTGATAAAGTAGTGCAGTAGGAAGTACAATAGATTTGAAGTCAAAAAAATCTGAGTTTGAGCCCTGGCTTTGCTAGTCATTATCTGTGTATAAGTCATCTAAATAAATAAGTGTGTATACAGATATGTGTGTGTGTGTGTGTGTGTGTGTGTGTGTGTGTGTTTATGTATATTGGGTAGCCTGAACAGATATTTATTAGATCTAGCCTCACTCTGGAAAGAAGGAAAGGAAAGCATGACTGTAAGCAACCTAGCTGGGAGGGGCAAGCACAATCCAAGATAACTGAGGCTAGGTAAACTCTCCTGTCTCCTCAAGGGATATCACTCGAGAATTATATCTGCCAACCATTCATCAAATATCCCTAGTTTTAGGAGTATATTTTGTTTTGGTTTTGGTTTTTATAGGGTTTGAGAAGGGCAGCCACTTCCTTGATTGCCCTTAAGGAAGAAGATTACAACTTTTGATTCATGCCAGCTAAGTCTCTTCCATTCACATTTTAGTTACACAAAAGACAATCACAAATAATGAATTGTAAATAAGCCCATTTCCTCATGCAAAAATAGTAAACAGAGGGGTGGCTAGGTGGCATAGTGGATAAAGCAGCAGCCCTGGAGTCAGGAGTATCTGGGTTCAAATCTAGTCTCAGACACTTAATAATTACCTAGCTGTGTGGCCTTGGGCAAGCCACTTAACCCCGTTTGCCTTGCAAAAACCTTAAAAAAAAATAGTAAACAGAAATGAGAGGAGTCTTATAGATGAGAATATACCAAAGAATACAAGGGTAAGCAAACTTTTCCCTAGTAGCATATTGGAGACCTTCTAACCTGAAGGGTTCATTTTCCAATATCATCTCTTTTATGATTTTAATACTGGCCCTGGGTTTTCTTGGCAAGAATACTGGGATGATTTGCCATTTCCTTCTCTAGTGGATTAGCTTTTATCAGAAATCTTTGCTATAACTATTTTGGGTAATCCTAAAAGGCATAGTTCAGCATTTCATTGAGCCTCATGGGTCCCTCCTCCACAACAAGGGAGTGATCCAGAAGGGCTGTACCAAGGAATGTTGAAATTACCAAACAATTGCCCTCATTTCACTTATGCTTAAGATTGTACAGATAGGAGAGAGAGAGAGAGAGAGAGAGAGAGAGAGAGAGAGAGAGAGAGATGGATGGGCAACTAGGTGGTGCAGTGCAGTGAAGGAGGATCTGAGTTCAAATTTGACTTAGACATATGACACTAGCTGTGTGATTGCCTTACATCTAGGACCATCTCTAGGTCAACCTGATTCACAAGTGACCCTGGACCCAGATGACTCTGGGGGAGAACGTAAAGCTAGTGACTTAACCCAGCACCTCCTTACTCAAATCCAATTGACTTGTTTGTCATGGCAACACCTCCCTGATGTCATTGTCTTCTTCAGAAACAAACGACAAACAAAAACATTATCAAGATTATACAAGTTTGGCTTCAGCAATATCTGAACTGAGAATCAGCAGAGAGACAGAGGAACTAAAGACCAAATTGTCCATATTAGCTGAATTATGGGCAAAAGTGTGCCAGAAAAATTTCTCCTTCTAGTTCATTGACTACACCAAAGCCTTTGACTTTGTGTTTCACAACAAAATATGGCTAGACATTAAAGAGATTGGGAGTACCAGATCATTTTATTTCTAAGGAACCTATATGCAAGTCAAGAAGCAAGAGTTACTTAATAATTACCTAGCCATGTGGCCTTGGGCAAGCCACTTAACCCCATTGCCTTGCAAAAAAACTAAAAAAAAAAAAAGCTAGAGTGAGAACTAAACCTTGAACACTTGATTGATTGGTTTAAGGTTGGAAAAGGAGTATGAGGTTTTACATTATTACCTTATTTATTTAGCTTTAATGTAGAGTTCAATTGGAAAGAACTTATGGTCTAAGAATAGAAGAATATTTAAATGGTTAAATAAATTGGAGTACATTGATATAGTGAAATACTATAATATAATAATGAAGACTAGAAAGTATGTCCAGTGACTAGCAGTGTTTAGTATAGGATGAGAGTTTAATAAATACATATTAACTACCTGACTAAAGAATGTACAGTACAAAGAAATCTGAAAAGAAATTTATGAAATAATGCAAAGTGAAAACAAAATAAAGAAGGAATGCAGTTACCCTGTGTTACAAAGTGGAAAAGGAAATGAGAGGGAATAGAGAATGAATTTTGACAGGGACCCAAAAGGAGTGATCATAATTAAGGTTCTGATACTTGATATTTTGAAATTCACTTAAATGTAAATACTGTAGTTATACTCTGTGTGTATTCGGTGTCTAAATATATAAATATATAGATGAAACTTTTGGGTGGCATGATAGACATGCTATAAAACCTGCCCCAACTCTGTGGAAAGAAAAAGGGAAAAGCATGATTATAACTGCTAGCAGTGGGGTGGCTAGGTGGCACAGGGGATAGAGTACCAGTTCCTAGAGTCAGGACTACCTGAGTTCAAATCCAGCCTCAGACACTTAATAAATATCTGTGTGGCCTTGGGCAAGCCAATTAATCCCATTTGCCTTGCAAAAACCTAAAATAAAAATAACTGCTAGCAGCCTAGCTAGGAGGGGCAAGCATGATTCAGTACCACTGAGGCTGGGGAATTTCTCCTATCTCCAAGAAGGGTATCATGCTAGAATTATATCCATTTTACATCATCAAATATTTCTATGATTTACTTTAGGTGTTGAAAAAGGAAGTCATTTCCTTGTTTGCTCTTAAGGAAGAAACTAATGGTAGTTAGCAGTTAGCTAAGAAGTTAATAATTAACTAGGAGGTTGGGCTATTGGTTTGATATCACTTTTAATGTTTTTTAAAAAATAATCATCACCCTGATTAATTATCCTAAAAGCATAAGGTTCATAGTTATTCCTGAACTAAAACTGAAAGTAACCTCAGAGCCCATCTAGTCCAACCCTATATTTTACAGATGATGAAACTGAGGCACAGAAACATAAAATGATTTGCCTAATGTCACATAGAAAGCAAGTATGAGAGACAGGATTTGAACCCACATCCTCTAGATGATATTTTTGTGGTTGTTTTTATTAGTCATGTCTGATGCTCCATAACCCCATTTGGGATTTTCTTGACAAAGATCCTGGTGTGGTTTTCCATTTCTTTCTGAAGCTCATTTCATAGATGAGGAAACAGTCAAACAGTGTGAAATGACTTCTCAAGGTCACACATCTACTAAAGTATCGGAGTTTGGATTTGAACTCAGACCTTTCTGTCTCCAGGCCTGGTGCTCTATCCACTGTGCCATCTAGCTCCCCACTAGATGCCCTAGCCAATGCTTTTTCCATTGTATTATGCTGCCTCCCACTTAGAAACTAATAATCAAAACCTGTTCTAGGACTAGTTGGGTTTCCTTTGAGTTCACCTGAGAAAAGTGGAACAACCAAGATCTCTCCTTGGATCCCCAGGAAAAAAGGAGAGGATGAAAGAGGAGCCCAGTGACTTAAGGCTTCTTTCTCAATCAGGAAGAAAGAACACAAAGCCAAGAGACAAATCTCAGTAGACCTGTGTCTTAAACTCCTGACTTTCCATTGCTGATCAGGTCAGGTCATGTTTTCCTGGTCATGTTCTTTCATGCAAGGGTCCAAACTGTTGCCCAGATCCTCCCCTGAGGAAAGAGCAATGTCTTATCTAGTTTCCGAGCTTTGCCAGCACTAAAGATCGACAGAGGTGATCACTACCTTTCCCAAGGGAAAAGTCAGTTTGGAATGGAGGGCAGCCTTTTCCATTAAAGAAGAGAAGACTGCCTCCCAGACTAGGCCTCATTACTCATTGGGGACTATGGTTTTACATCATAGGATTTCTGCTCTACAAAACAGAAAGGTGCACCTTCTATTTATGACCCTCGGGAGATCCTGACTGCAATCCTTACTGTAGTTACATGAGAGAGAAGGGGGTTATTCTATTCCATCCCACCTTGTTCAAACTCCCAGAAAGAGTTGATTGTTAACTTTGAGACTGAATGTGATGGTGGAACCAAACATGGAACCAGGTAGTTCTCAGTTCCAATGCCACCTGAGACTTAGTAAATGTATGACTGAGCAATACCCTTTGTGGGGGTATTGCCATGAAAAGAGAACTGACATCAGAATCAAAGAGGCTGAGTTCAATCAAACCTAACTCTTCTTTTACTGCCTTAGATGTCATTTTGCTTTTCAGGGCTTCAGTTTCTTTGATTGTAAAATAAAAGGGTTGAATTAGATAACCTCTATCCCCTCCAGTTCTAAATCAATGATCCTTTGAAGAAATCTCAACCTCAATTTCCTGATCTGTAATATGGAATAATAAAATAGCAGAGTTAAATTGAATTTGTTATTTGTCCCCCTCCTGGAATCCCATGTTCTAGAAGAAGCCTTTCTCAACTTGCCACTCCCCACCTTGATTTTTAGAGTCTTCCCTCTGTTGATAATCCCCAATTCATCTCGTTTATTGTTGTATGTCCATTTTTAAAGTGGGCCAATAACATGGATGACGTCTTGGCCTGTGTGTGAATTGGATTTCAGTGAAACAGAGTTACACAAAGTTATCAGCCTCATTGCCTCTTTCAGAATCATTCAAGTCCAATAAAAGTTAGAATAACCAGTGATGACCCAGAATGCAATAGAAGGCTTTAGCCTTTTCTTAATTTTAAATATTTATTTATTTTTCATCTACATGCACTAGTAGTTTTCCAAAGCAATCTAATATCAACTATATGTGTATAACCATGCCAACCATAGATCCATATTAATCATTCCCTTCACCTTTTTAATCTAGGGTCTTTCCCAGGTCTCAGTTTGAGGCATTCAGTGATTAAGACTAGGTAAAAATGAGGCAAAGGTTGGTCTCTTTTACTCTGACTTATTGATTCTCCACTTGCCCCATGATCCGTCTCAAAAGGATCTCAAAGGTCCCTTCCAGCTCCAAATTTACAAAGGACTTGCCCTGAACCCCCAGAGCTGAGATTTTACAGAGGTCTCCTATTGCCAAATACTGTTTCCATATGGCTGCTCCACCCTGGTTATCATGTAATACAGTAAATCAGTAATTCAGACTTTTCTGAGACCCAAAACAGGGTTAAAACAAAATGAAATGCAGACCTTCCCACCCAGCAGGGCCTAAGAGGGAAGAGGGGGGAGAAATCAAAGCTACTTGTTTAAAACCAAGCAAAAAGTACATTGGACAGCCCCTTCTCCTTGTTCCCTGCCCACGCGGCCCTCAAGGTGGAGAACCTGCTAGACCGTGGGGTGAGGGGCTTACAGTGATTTTAGTCTCCAAGGAAGAAAGAAATTCTTTGGGTCTTTATCTGCATATATACAATACAAATGCTTCTGGTTTCCCTTCTGCTCTCCTCTGAGCATTGAAAGTAAATTCTGTGTGTGTGTGTGTGTGTGTGTGTGTGTGTGTGTGTGTGTGTGTGTTGAAGAATAAGAACCTCAAGACCCAATGGACAAAAACTGATGTCAGAGGAGGGGAGGGGGTCTCTTCTGATGGCTGGAAAATGACTTGGTCCTTGGTTCAGTCCAACACGCTCAATACCTGCCTCAGGAAGCAGAAAGTAAGGAGACAGGTTCATGTATAGGCTCTGTCATTTACTGCCTTTGTGACCTTGGGTAAGTCATTTAACCCCTTTAGTCTAACACCTATAAGATAAGGGAATTGGATTTAATGATTTTCTACTCTAAGCCTTGGGCACCTGTGGATAATATTTTGCAGAAGCATAGGACCATCAATTCCGTAGTGTTTTATTTTTTCCAATTACACATAAAGACGAGTGTTAGCATTTATATTTTATGGATCATCCATTAAAAACTCAAAGGACTCAGTCCAACTCTCTCATTTGGAAGATGAGGAAAATGAGGTCCAGAGTGGAAATGACTTACCCAACATCTCATAGGTAAATGACAGAGTTGGGATTCAAATCTAGCTTTCAAAGTTCAGATTGAGTCATTTTTTTTCCACTCTGCCAGGAATTGAAGTTTTCCTGGACCATGGAACTCATTCTTAGTCATCTCTCCCTCCCTTCTCCCCAGTCAATACAAAATGGTGGAGCTGGAAGCAAGGGTATGCTGGGGAATGGTTAGCAATTAGCTCTCCAAAAAAAGGACACAGTTAACATTTAATCTGCGTTATTAAAATTTGCCCCATTGTTTTCTCATGTCCAAGTAATCAACAAAACAATAAACCAAGGCCTCATTTGTAACCTAATTTCTAAGGTTTAAATGTTTACCCCCTTAAATGGAAATTTAGTAATCACCTCTTGGAAGCTGTTAAAAGCTAACTCAATATCACTGACTGGAAAATTTGTTGACCAAAGCCACACAAACTTGGAATCCTGTCTCCAGATCAGGAACCCTTTCTATTTCATTCTAATAAATCTAAATTACAGTAATTCCTAAAATGAAATTCTGCCCAAAGCAATTCTGCCACAGTAACAGTAGCTACAAGTGCAGTCCTCTTTGCCACTTGCCATGACTGATGCCCACACACTTAAGAATAGACACAGATGATAAGAACAAAAGGATCAGGTGTGGTGGTATATACCATAAATCCCTGCTGCTTGTGAGATTAAGCATGGGGAATTGATTGACTTTAGGTAGCTCACCTGCAGTGAGCTATAGCCAAATAGATATCTGCATTGTCTGGAACCAGTATGGTGAACCTCTGGGGAATGGGAGCTCCCAAGTTGCCTTAGAAGCAAACTGGTCCAGGTCGGAAACAGAGCAGATCAAAACTTCTGTGTGATCAGTAGGACCAGAGGAGAAAGTCAGTCCATGAGAGGCTACAGCACTTTCAACCTGGCTGAGATAGGGACACTCAATCCCCAAAACATCACAAAATAGGGTACAAAAAAAATTCAAAATCAATCTCCTTTTTTTTTTCATTGATCCAGAAAAATGACTTCATTAGTCTAAAATATTCTCAGGGTAAAAACTCCTTCCACTAATTTCAACAGGCCACTCGTTGCCTGGAGCCACTGAACGGTTGTCCAGGCTCACATATCTCATAAGCGTTTCAAAGGCTAGACTTGAGTCCCAGTCTTCCTGATTGCAAGGGTTGATCTTCAGCCACTCCATACTGCTTCTCATTCACACCATCCACCAAGTTAATATAAGAGATAAAGAAAGGAACTGAATTTGGGATTCCATTTATATAGAAAAGTTCTAGGCTAAAAAAAAAGAACAACCCCCTTTACAAATAAAAGTTGATAACTTCCCTGAAATTTGCATTCTTAGAGTTGCCTAGAATGTCAAAAGACTTTGACTTGTCTAGAATTTTAGGGTTTGCAAGCATTTTCCTTAAGACATTACATAGGTAACTCAAGGAGAATTGTTCCCATTTTACAGATAAAAAAGCTACGGTTGAGAGAACCTGTGAAAGCAAAAGTTGCCCAAAGTCACAAAGAACAAGCCAGGAGCAGGACTCAGACCTGACTCAGAACCTTCCGCCTTCGGGTTCATGATTGATCCCATTATATCACCTTGCCTCCTTCCCACAGCTCCACTTAATTACATCAATCCTGAGAGAGTGGACCAACTTGTGGTTGTGACGGCCATTAACCCTGAAGTCTTTAGGGACCAAATTCTTCCCATAGAGGCTGAGATCTGAATTCCCCAAGCACAGGGAGACTGTAGTAATGAGAACTCTGGTCTCAAATGCAATGGCATCAATGACCTGTCTAGGACTCATTTTCTATAGGATACTCACACCCCCAGTTTATCTTCTAATCCAATGATGTCTAGGTATAGTTCCTACAGTTCAAAGTAAAAGACATGGAAAGTTAAGAGATAAAAGACAAGAAGAGAGATAGTAATTGATATCAGGTAGGCTCAGCCTAGAAAATGGAACAAGAAAATTCACTTTAATTAGTAATAATAGAAGTGCAGATTCTAGAGACAAAGACTTTTAAAATGTAATATCATTAATATTTCATCTCTCTATAGCATACTCAGACCATGGAAGATGATCCACAAAGGGCTTGGCAAACCTTCAAGCTTCCAATAAATGTGAGGTCTAGCAAATGGTGGATACTTAATAAAAGGTTTACTTTTTCTCTCAATAATATTTACATGGATATATTGATCTAGAATTCTATCTATATATAACTCTTTCTATATCATCTATCTATATAACTATTTGTCTCTATATTTCTATAACTATCATCTATCTACATAGTTATACATCTGTACTTATATATCTATATCAATCTCCCTACATATATATTTATATTTAGTCATATCTCTATGTAGCTATAGCTATATTTCTAGAACTATACCTATATTTCTATATCTATAATCTATCTATAAGTCAACCTATCTATGTATCTATAGCTATATTTCTATATGAAAGTCTATGTATGTGTATGTATATAATCTTCATTTTCCAAAAAAGGAGAGCATAGGACATTATTCCTGTCATATATATATTCTATATTCAAACCAAACTGGCTGATTGCCTTAGCCTCTATATAACTTAGTGGATGAAGGGCTGGCCTTAGAGCCAAGAGATCCCAAGGTCAGTTCTTACTTCTGACACATTCCTGGCTGTAGGACTCTTGAGTGAATCATTTATATTATCCTTGCTCTAGGCAACTCCTAAACTATATTTGCCAGGAAGGTGCTGACCTGCAGGAGTAGTCATTTCCTCTAACAGAAGATACCCAAATCAATGAAATCCCAAGTATCCCCTATTCTCCCATATGGCAATCCTCCTTGGACTGCTAGATCTTTGTACAGGATGTCTCCCATGCCTGGAAGAACCTCTCTTATTACCTCCATAATCTCTTCAAGGTTGGACTTGGATCACCTTCTAGAACAGGCCTTTCAGGATTCCTCAATTAATTTGTATATTCTTTTTATTTCCTAATCTGGATATGAGTTATATCTCCCATCTAGGAGAATGGAAACTACTCCAGGGCAAGGGCAGTTTCATTTTCACATTTTTATTGCCATTATGTGACACACAGTAGCCATTTAAGAAATGCTAGGTGATTGAACTGCCAAATCTGAGTTGGAGGGAACTTTTATTGTGCTGTCTAAAAGGAAAAAGAGTCAATGCAGAAGTCAGGGTTGTTGGACCAAAACCTGCTTTGAGGCTTATGGACTGTATGACCCTGGGCAAAATGGAACCTTCCCAGGCCACAGTCTCTTCATCTATAAAAATGAAGAAGTTGGACTATAAAGTTTCTGACATCCTTTCCAGTTCTTAGAGATTTATGTTTTTATAATCCTAATCCAACTCTTCATTTTTATGGTGAGATAGGGAAATGATAGATTAATGGCTAGATGGATGAATAGATAGATGGATAGATGAATGGATGGATGGATGGATGGATGGATGGATGGATGGATGGATGGATGGATGAATAGATAGATGGATGAATGAATGGAGGATAGAAAGATAAATGAATGCTAGAGTATTTATAAAACTCTGAATATGTACCAAGAAACCATGCCATGAGGAAACTGAGGCTAAAATAAAGCAATCTAATATTATAGAAAGAACATTGACTCTGAGGTCAGAGGACCAAGGTCCAAATATTCTAATACTTACCTGAGTGCCTATAGTGAAGCAGATAAACCTCCCTGTACCTCAGTTTCCTCTTCTCTAAAATACGGGCACTGGACTAGATGTCCTCTGAGGCACCTTACAGATCTAGATTGAGGGTCCCTTAGAGGAAAGTGACTTACTACAGATCACAAAGTGTCAGAGTAAAAATCTGAACTCTTCCTACCTCAAACTCACTGCCTATTGTATATACTCCCCAGTACTTGGTATGACTTAATAAATGCTTGTCCATTGATTGATGGTAAGGGACCATTGTGTAGAACTTGGCTTCTGAGGACAATCTGATCCTCCCATGATCACATGGCACATGTTATTTTCTTGTTATTTAGTCAATCTTTGGTTGTGTCTGACTATTCATGACCTCGTTGAGGGTTTTCTTGGCAAAGACACTGGAGTAGTTTGCCATTTCCTTCTCCAGCTAATTTTACAAATGAGGAAACTGAAACAAACTGAGTTAAGTGGCTCGTCCAGGATCACACAGTTTGTAAGTGACTGAGGTCACATTTGAACTCAAGTTTTCCTGACTCCTGGTCAATACTGTATTCACTATACCACCTAGCTGCCTGTCAACTGGTGCATTGGGTTTTTTTCTCCTGAAGTAAATTGAAATGTGGTTTTTTTGGCTTCCGGCATCAAGATTTTCTTTTCAAAGTTTTGGGTTTGGAACAACTGTATTTGAAGAAAAGCTTTTCCTCCCCTTCCTGCCCTCTTCAGGGCAACTTTTAAAGGGGACAAAGGAGGTTAGCAAGTCACTTTCCTCCATGTTAAAAACAGACCTCCAGTTTTAAAGGAACTTCCTGTCCTTGAAAGTGTGTGAAATTTCTTTCACTTGAATGATGGATGGAAAATGAAATCCTGCAGAGTTGATTCTGAGGGGGTTGTGTTGCATTTTGTTGTTCCAAAGGAAAGAATTTGGGAAACCACAGGCTTGCTTATGGATACTCATTTTGGAACCTTCCAAACTCATTTGAAAATTTGTAGTCTATAGCCTATAATAGAGCAGCTAAACTTAGGTTGTCTTCTGGCTTCTGAGCCAAAATCCTGTTTGGGAACTATAATGGGAGCAAAAGTAAAAGATAAACAAGATTTCACTTGCCAATTCTGGAAGTCTCCTGTTCTTCCTATTGACCTCTTGGGGAGACTGTGATGTCATCTCCAAAAGATGGCGAACAGCAGAGGGGTTCAAACAATATGAACCTTTGAAAGCAGAACCTCTAATTAAAGTTTCTAAATTCAAAATTCATCCCTTATTCTATCAAGAATGTTATGTGATGCTCCTCTGTCTGAAATTCAAGGCTTTCCCTAATTGGATACATTTCCAATCTTTATTTCTGGCCCTCCCCAACTCCTTGCACACATTCTATCCCCCAACCCAAACCTACTCTGAGCTTTCCCACCTCTGAAAGTGTTCAAGTTATTCCCTATGCTTGGAACTTCTCACAGAGCCTCAGATTATGAATTGGAAAAGCCCATGGCTAGTTCCCACAGAGGGATTTCTTCCGAAACATTCCTAGCAAGTCACTTTCTGCCTTCTGATGCTTATCCTCAACTCCCTCTACTTCTATCTCCTTCTCTGGGCCCACTAATCAGTAGTTAAGTCAACTCTACTGAGATACCAGAATGCGTCTGATCTCCTTATGGACTGACTCCCAGGCAGTCCCTATCCTGGCCCCGCTCCCTCCTAGGAGAGTGTTGCTCTCTGCTAGGGCAGAAGTCCTGGAAGACAAGAGCTGTCTCCCATTTGGATTTGACTTCTTGGGCTTTGCACAGCCTAGCGCTTTTGTTTTGGTTCAGACAGACCTTTGATTTCAGCAACCTGTGAAGCTCTTGCTAAGAAATGTCCTCTAAAAACCATCTGTATCCAGAGAAAGACCTGTGGAGTTTGAACAAAGACCAAAGACTGTTACTTTAATTTAAAAAAAAACAAACCACATTATCTTATTATGTAGTTTTGCGATCTCATACTTTTTTTCTTCTTAAGGATCTGATTTCTCTCTCATCATATTCAACTCAGATTAATGTATAGCATGGAAACAAGGGAAAGACTAACAGACTGCCTTCTGTGGGGGGTGGGGGAGGGAAGATTAGGGGGAAATTGTAAAATTCTGAATAAATAAATTTTTTAAAAAATCAAAAAAGTAAAAAAAAAAGAAATGTTGTCTACCAACTCTGTTACCGCACAGAGAACTGCATGAGCACATAAAGGTTGAGTGATTCATCCGACGCCACCCAGCCAGTGTGGGACAGTTGAGGAACTTGAACCCAGATCTTCCTGACTTCAAGGTTAGCTCCCTATCCACCAGGTCATGCAGGTTGACCCATCTGACTTTCAATAAACCCTTCTATGCCTTTTCATGGATTTATTCACTCATCGATTGAGACTAGAGAGGATTTTAGAGTCCATTAAAACCAAACCCCATGTTTCATAGATGAGAAAGTGAGACTTAGAGAGATTAAGAGAAGACTAGAGAGAAAGCAAGAAGCAAAGTCAGGATTCAGATCCAGAACCCAGATTCCAAATTCCATTGTCCTAAAGGAAGAAATTGGTTCATTGTTTATTTCGCATCTCCAAGATCTAGTAACTAGTAGGTATATGATAGATGTAAAATGGAATTATTAAATTGAATTATGGAAACATGTATGCAGACCAAGGCATTGTGGGTGGAGCTGAAAGTCAGGAGAAACCATTCTGGAAAGCAGTTTAGAATTAAGCAATGAAAGTACAATGTCCAGACCCTCTAAACTAGAGATGAGTTAGGTATTACCTTCCACTTTCAATCCTCTGACACCCCTTCCCTTATTTGCAATGATCCCAGGGGCATATGCCTGTCTCAGGTCTCTGCCCCCTCCAGTCCATCCTCCATTCAGCCATGAAAATGATTTTTCTGAACTGCAAGTCTGACCAGATCTCCCCACCTTACTCCCAATTAATAAATTCCAATGGCTCTCTATTGCTTCCAGGACCAAGTCCTTTTTAAAAAATTTATTTAATGCAATGTGGTTGAGTGACTTGTCCAAGGTCATACAGCTAGGCAATTAAGTGACTGAGGCTGGAATTGAACTCCAGGGCTTCTGCTCTATCCCCTGCTCTACTCCCTAGTTGCCCCCTCTTGGTGACTGTTAAAGCCCTTGTCAACATAATCCTTCCCTACATTTCCAGTCTTCTTACACCTTATTCCCCTCTCCATACTCTACCATCCAATGACCCTGGCCTCGGCTCTTCTTTGCAAGTGTAAGTCATCACAGCCTCAGCCTCTTCTGAGGTTCTTTAAGATTCAGCTCGAATGCACCTTCCACAACAAGCCTTGCCCAGCTCCACGCAATGCAACTGCCCTCCACTGAAGCTACTGCCAACCGATCCTGAATCTCTCTCCTCTCCCTCTCCTTCTCCCTCCTCTCTCTCGCTCTCTCGCTCTCTCACTCTGTCTCTCTTTCTGTCTGTCTGTCTCTCTCTCTCTCTCCCTCCCTCCCTGTCTCTCTGTCTCCTCTATCTCTCTGTGTCTCTCTCTTCTTTTTCTCTGTCTCTCTCCCTGTCTCTGTCTCTGTCTCTCTCTCCCTCCATCTGTCTCTGTCTCTCTCTGTGTCTCTGTCTCTTGTCTCTCTGTGTCTGTTTCTGTCTCTCAGTTTTTGTCTGTCTCTCTTTTCTGCCTCTCTTCTCTCTCTCTCTCTCTCTCTCTCTCTCTCTCTCTCTCTCTCTCTCTCTCTCTGTCTCTCTCTGTCTCTCTCTCATTCTCTGTCTCTCTGTTTCTCTCTCTCTGTCTCTCTCTGTCTCTCTCTTTCTCTGTCTCTCTCTCTTCTCTGTCTCTCTGACTCCCCCCACTGCTCTCCCCATTCCTCTTACATTGCCCACCCTCTGTCCCACGCGTAAGTGCAAGGATTATTTCTGACTTTCTTTGTATCTCCTGAATTTACTTCATGGCTTCTAGACTTGACTTGATGTGAATGAATGGCATAGTACAGCACTATTAAAAAAAATCAAATATATGATAAATACAGAGAATTGAGGGAAGATTTACATGAACTGATACAAAGCAAAGTAAGCAAAACCAAAATAAATATATGTAGAATAATGAAAACACTCTAACTGAGAAAAGGCAACAACAATGGAACAGCTGATCCTGAATGCTGAAAAAAAGCTTGATCCCAAAGAAGAGATGTGAAAAGGCCCTTCCCTCTGCTTTTGGGGGGGGGGGGGATGTTGGATAATCTGATTAAAAATGGATAATATGATTAAGAAGAAGAGAGCAGGAAATCAGATTAACAAAATATTAGGGTGAAATCACAAGACCAGAAGAAAAAAAGAATAATTAGAATTTATGATGCACAGTTATATGTTAACAGAACCAAGAACACAAAAAAATTGAGGAATACCTTGAAATATACAAATTGCTCAAACTATCAGAGGACAAGATAGAGATCTTAAATAATCTCAATTTAGAAAAGGAAACACATCTAGTTTTAAAGGAACTACAAAAGGGAAAAGAAAAAACTTCTAATCCTGATCCCTAGAGAATTCTATCAAACATTTAATGAAAAATTAATACTCATCCTTCCCAAGTTATTCTCAAAAACTGAGAAAGAAAGCACCCTCCCAGAATCCTTTTACAAAATAAATATGCCCCTAATACCTGAACAAGGAAAAGATAAAACACAGAAGGAAACTATATCCCTAATGAGTAGTGAAAATTCCAAAATATTCATAATTTCAAAAAAATTTAAACATGAAACCTGTTAAACAAACTAGTGATTTATCCAAAAAAAAAAAATCATTCATTATGACTAAGTAGGATTTACATAAGAGATACAAGGATGCAGCATTAGGAATATCATCAAAATAATTCATTATATTCCAAAACAAAACTTCTAAAACCATTGAAGAAAACTTTTTAATATGATACGGAAACATCTAGCTAAAACATAAAGCAAGCATCATAGGAAATGGTGATAGGAAATCATCATAGGAATCTTTCTATAGAAGACTGAGATTTAACTGAGACTCAAAGGATGTCACGAGGTAGAAATGAAGATGAGCATGACAGACATGGGGGATTGCAAAAGAAAATGGGGAAAGCTGAAAGAAATAGTAAGAAAATAGTAAGAAAACTATTGTCACTGAATCAGTACAAATATAAAACATATATGCTTTGAAAAAATTATTATGCTTACTTTTACAAATCGCATTTCTATTTTAAAAAATTATATGTTGAAGAGTAAAAAATCAAAAGAAAACTGGAAGGAAGGGTAAGGGGAAAACCAAATTCTGATGGACTTTGAATTACCAACAGAGTATTTTGTATTTGATCCTGGAGGTCATTGGATTTTATTGAGTAGGGATTCTATTGGAGGGTGGCATGGTTGATCCTGAACTTTAGGAAAATCACTTTGGTGCCTTCATGAATGATGGATTAGAGTAAGAAGAGACTAGAGAGAGACCCCCAAAGCAGGTTATTACAATAGTCCATGCATGAGGTGATGAGAACCTGCCCCAGATTCCCTGCAGTGTCAGGGAAGCAAAGAGGGCAATTTAAGAGGTGTTGCAAAGGTGAAATCAATAGGTAAAATTCAACTGAATAGGAGTAAAGTAAGCAAAATCAAGAACCACACCGACACCCTGGCCAGCACGACTGGAGGTGTCTCAATTATACCTGAATGACTTCCATCTAAAACACCAAGACCTCCCACCAGCCCAACAAGAAGTCCTCTTTCCTCTACTCTCGGACCAGTGGTTGTCAGTTCTGGAAGAGGCAATGAGAAGATGCCTTTGAATGACATTTCCCTCACTTTAATAACAACATGACACACGTGTCATGTCATGTCATGATCTGCAATTATGAAGGACAACAATCATCAATCAAACACAATAACTACAATAATATAAATCGAAAGAATAATCCCACACCAAAAATCGAAAGTGAATGCAACTAAAATAGAAAAATCAAACAAGACTTGAATGAGCAGAGATGAGAAGAAACCCTCCCCTCAACCTATCCCCTCATGGAGATGGGAAGTCCACAAATGTTACATGTTGTAATATTTTTGGACGTTTTCAATGTATCTATCAATTTATGTAGACTTTTTCTCTTCTTTTGTTTCTTTTTTAATCTTAAAAATATATTATTTATTATATAGGATAGCTTTCTGGTATAGAGAGAGATATACTGGAAATAACAATGATGATAAAAAAAACTAGAAGACATCAATAAAAACTTTTTTTAAGGTTTTGCAAGGCAAATGGAGTTAAGTGTCTTGCCCAAGGCCACACAGCTGGGTCATTATTAAGTGTCTGAGGTGGCATTTGAACTCAGGTCCTCCTGACTCCGGGGCCGGTGCTTTATCCACTGCATTACCTAGCCTCCCCTAAAACTTTTAAAATTGTAATACACTACATTATAGCTACCTAAACTTGTGTCTAAAAGGTCCACTGGAGTGTGGGTTCCCCACAGGTCTCAGTGAAGCTTTGATTATCCCCCATAGTACAATGCTTGGCCCAGACGTGGGGCTTAACCGAATGGAACTATTATCCAATGCCAACCCTCCTAACAAAGTAGTATCAACAGCATTCTGCTTTTTCCTTTACCCCTGTGACAGCTTATCTTACATGCTAACACCAGCAACAACTCTTTGGCTTCCCCTTCAGGTGACCATAAGAACATATGGTCCCACCCTTGGGTACCAGCAGAAGTCACTCTTAACATCTGATTTTTGCAAAAAGAAAGTATCATTGCAAAACACAACATTGCAATTATCTTAAACAAAATTAAAATATGCATGACTTGTTTATTGAAGGGGTGGAGTGGGGTGGGGCAGGGAAATAAAAATATCAGTTGCAAATAACTGATGTTTATTCTACTATAGGCATTTAACTGGAATGTAATTGTGGTGTTTTTTACTTCCATTTTGTTTGTTATTGTTTGGTAGTTTCAGTCGTGTTCAACCCTTCATAACCCTGTTTGGGGGTTTTTTGGGCAGAGATTCTGGAGTGGTTTGCCATTTCCTTTTCCAGCTCATTTTGCAGATGAGGAAGCTAAAACAAACAGGGCTAAGTGACTTGCCCAGGATCACACAGTTAGTAAGTGACTGAAATCAGATTTGAATTCAGGTCTTCCTTAGTCCAGGTCCAGCAATCTATGCACTGCATCACCTAGTTGCCCATAGAACTTATTCCTTTAGAGCTTTCAAATATAGGGGGAAAAAACAAATTTTTTAAAAAAACCTCATTAAAACCAAATGCTTACCAACTTCAGGGGTTTTGGTTCAGAAGAACCTATGGTCAAGGACTTTCTCTGACATATATTTATTGTATGACCTTGGTGAAGTCATTTCACTTTTTAGTGTTTTAGGTAACTCTCTAAGACTACAGTTTTTTAAATCCTTTTCTAAAAATGAAAGATTATTTTTCAACAAAGTTTTTATTTTATTTTTTCTAATTCCAGTTTCAACATTCATGCTTCTGCAAGCTTTTGAATTCCACCCTCGCTTCCTCTCCCCTCTCCGTGGCATTGGACAGTCTCATAAAGGTTGCACCAGTACAATCGGGCTGAACATATTTCCATATTAGGCATGGTGTAAAAGAAAAATGAGAACTTGGGGGGAAAAAGATCATGAGTGAGAAAGAAACAGCAGAAAAGAAGTTTTGAAAAGTGAACATAGTATGCTTTGTTCTGCATTCAGACCCCACAGTGTCTCCTCTGGCTGTGAATGGCATTTCCTATTATAGGCCTCTCAGGATCGTCCTCGATCACTGAACCACTGAGTGGAGTTGTAGCCATCACAGTTGATCATCTCACAGTGGATAATGTTCTCTAGGTTCTGCTCACTTCACTCAGCATCAGTTCATGCTGGTCCTTCCAGGTTTTTCTAAAGTCTGATAGCTGGTGGTTTCTTACAGAATAATAGCCATAGCATTCATATACCATCACTTGTTCAGCCATTCCCCAATTGATGGGCACTCCCTTGATGTCCAATTCTTTGCCACTTCAAAAAGAACTGACATGAATGTTTTTGCACTTGTAGGTCTTTTCTCCTTTTTTAGGATCTCTTTGGGATATATACCTAGCAGTGGTATTTCTGGATCACAGACCATGACCAGTTTGATTGCCCTTTGGCATCATTCCAAATTGCTCTCCAGAATGATTGGATCCGTTTACAACTCTACACACAGTGTATTGGTGTCCCAATTTTCCCACATCTTCTCCAACATTGAATGATCATTTATTTTCTCTCTCTTCAAAACAGGAAAGAAAAAGGGACAGCTAAGTGGCACAGTGAATAAAGTACCAGCCCTGGAGTCAGGAGGACCTGAGTTCAAATCCAGCCTCAGACACTTAATGATTGATTAGCTAGCTGTGTGACCTTGGGCAAGTTACTTAACCCCATTGCTTTAAATAAATAAAATGTATAAATAAATAGAAAAGGAAAACAAAATCTTTGTAACAAATATGCATTTGACAATGTCCCAAAATGTCTGTATCAGTTGACATCTTTGGTCCTTCATCTCTTTGTCAGTCTTTTGCATCTGTCCTCTAGCAGCTTGTTTTGATTAATAAATACATTGATCAGAATTTTCTAAGCTGTTTGTCTTTATACTGATAAATCGCTCTGGTTCTTTTTGCTTTGTTCCCCATTGCCTATAGGTCTTTGTTTTTTTGAAATCATTCTTTTTGATGATTCTACTATTATATCAAATCAAAATGATTCCATTATATCCATATGCTACAATTTGTTGAGCCATTCCCTAACCAGTAGGTTTTCCCTTGGTTTCCAGTTTTTTGCTGCCATGAATATTTTGCTGTTGAGAGATTATTTTTTTCTTAAATTTTTTTTCTTGGAGACAGAAATAAGTAGTGATATTACCAAGTCAAAAATGTATGCATATTATACATTTTGAGGAATATAGTTTCAATTTACTTCCTAGAATAGTTGAACCAATTCACACAACAATCAACAGATGCTATGTGTATTAAAGTCTTTATTTTTCCAGTCTTCCTGGCATTTGCTATCTTTGTTTATAGATTGGGTGTAAGGTAGAACCTCAGAATGACTTTAATTTGAATTATTCTAATTATTAGTGATTTGGAGCTTTCCTTTCTTTTCTAGGACTGCTGATATCTTAGATTTCTTCTTCTGAAAATTTCCTGTTCATATCTTTTAACTAAAGCTCAATTGGAGAATGGTTTTTGTTCTTTTCAAATTGAATCTCTTTCCCAAATATCTCTAAGGATGACAAGCTGAAGAGCAGGTGCTAATGACCTTTGCCAGAGAGAGAGCTCTTAGGGAGCCCTCTTCTACATGAAAGAAAAAACAAATGGTTCAAAAAAAATTAAGACCTTGGAATTTCTTATAATACAACTTGCAACAGGCGGAAAGATTTTGTTTTAGGCAGTTTTAATTGATCATTAATGTGGTCAAGACATAATGGAATGATGGTAAAATTGACTGGAGTTCTAAATCCTAGCTTTCACTTATTAACTTTGACTTTGAGAGAAGTAACATTATCTCTTTAGACCTCAGTTTCCTCAACTATACAATGAGGGAATTGAATAAAGAGACTTATGGGCTTCTGTTCATCCCCAAATGATGTGTCATATTTAAGAAAAGAAACAAGTTAGTAACTTTCCTCTAATAATATTCTCATTACTTTCTGAGTATTCATTTTTTCTCTTTCATAGGAAGGGGTTGTCTTAACTTCTCTGAATAGCTTTGATTTTACACCTACAGAAAAGTGAACATCTCGATTTTCGACACTTATAATGGATACATAGACAGTAATTTAGTTTGACTTAAATGTAATAATCTCGTCCATTTATCTGGGCTGACAAGATTTCATTTCCTAATGATCTTTTATTGTAAATTTATTTGATTTCTTCTAATATATTACCTCGTTTCTCATCTTCTTTCCTTTTGAAAGAATATGGATGATTTTGAATGGAGTTATGAAGTCTTGCCCCAATGATGACAGCTCGAAGAATTGATGACTATCTCCACCCCTTGAGATAAATGATTCTGTTGGCTAACAAAGTCCCCAGCAAAATGGAACATTAGTTTATAAAGAAGTTCTAGAGAATGCTGGGGCATTACACAACCAGTGAATCCCAACTGTCTTCCAAAAAACAAAAGTTAAACCAGAATCTCATAATTGAAAAAGGCCACAGGAACCCTTGAAGAAAATTCACACCTGAGCAAGAATCCCCAATAGTATATCCTTAACAGTCACCCACTTTTGAAAAGCTAAATTTTATTTTTTCAACTAATGAGCTTTTATATTTTTCTTCCTCCTACAGTGTCTGCAAAGACAACAGTGGAAAACAAACTCTGTTACAAATTTGCATAATTTAGCAATATAAAGTATCTCTAGGGATGGGGAACTTCCCTTCTCCTGAGATAGCCCATTCCATTCCTGGGATCCCGAGATAGCACATTCTACTCTGGAATGGTTTCAGTTTTCAGGACGTTGTTCCTAGCTTAAAGATCAGCTCTGTCACCCTGTCACATCTCCTGGTTGTCCCTAGTTCAACCCTCTTGACCAAATAAAGCAAATCGAATCCATTTTCCATTGGACAATCCTTCAAATACTTGACAACGCGATGATCACGCTTTTTGAGCATATTTTTCTAGAGGCTCTCCGTCTTCACTTCCTTTAACTGATCTCCTTTAACATTAGCTTCTATCTCCTCACCTTTGAATTAAATTTTTTTATTTTTTTTCTTTGAAGTAAATTTAGCAAGAATTTCTGAAACTCCTTTTTTCAGGTGCTGGGCTGGGTGCTCAGAATACAAGGGGGCAAACAAGGGATCGGTCCCTGCTCTCCAGGCATTGCTTTTCTACTGGCTACCACGCTGGTTGTTCTTCTCTGGCCTTACTGTAGCTTGTCAAGGTCCTTTATGAAACATCCAATACTGGAAATCTCTGAAGTTCCTTGGATCTTGGAATCTTATGAAATCCTATGTATTCTGACAGTGGAGGAATGCCACCATACTATAATCTCTCTTCTTGTGGATATAATGAAGTTATTATTCTTCTGATTAGTCTGTTAAAATTTCTAACTTCCTTAGCATGGCAGAAACTTAGATCAGACCAACACCTCACACCCTTTACCAAGCTAAGATCCAAATGGTTACAGGACACAGACATAAAAAACAATGCTATAAGCAAATTAGAAGATCAAGGACTAGTCTACCTGTCAGATCTACGGAAAGGGGAACAGTTTATGACTGAGGAAGAGTTGGAGAACATCACCAAAAACCAATTAGATGATTTTGATTACATTATGCACAGATAAAACCAATGTAACCAAGATCAAAAGAAATGTAGTAAATTGGGAAACAATCTTTACAACTAATGATTCTGACAAAGGAATCATTTCTAAAATATACAGAGAACTGAGTCATATTTTTAAAACAAAAAGCCATTCCCCAATTGACAAATGGTCAAAGGATATGCAAAGGCAATTTACAGATGAGGAGATCAAAGTAATCCATAGCCATATGAAAAAATGCTCTAAATCATTCATTATTAGAGAAATGCAAATTAAAGCTTCTCTGAGGTACCACCTCACACCTCTCAGATTGGCCAGTATGACCAGGAAGGATAATGATCATTGTTGGAAGGGATGTGGGAAATCTGGGACACTATTATACTGTTGGTGGAGCTGTGAACTCATCCAACCCTTCTGGAGAGCTATTTGGAACTATGCCCAAAGGGCAACAAAAATGTGCATACCCTTTGACCCAGCAATACCACTACTGGGTCTATACCCTGAAGAGATGAGGAAAAAGGGTAAAAACATTACTTGTACAAAAATATTTATAGCAGCCCTGTTTGTGGTGGCAAAGAATTGGAAATCCAGTAAATGTCCTTCAATTAAGGAATGGCTGAGCAAACTGTGGTATATGTATGTCATGGAACACTATTGTTCTATTAGAAACCAGGAGGGATGGGATTTCAGGGAAACCTGGAGGGATTTGCATGAACTGATGCTGAGTGAGATGAGCAGAACCAGAAGAACAATGTACACCCTAACAGCAACATGGGGGTGATGTTCAACCTTGAAGGACTCGCTCATTCCATCAGTGCAACAATCAGGAACAATTTTGGGCTGTCTGCAAAGGAGAGTACCATCTGTATCCAGATAAGGAGCTGTGGAGTTTGAACAAAGCACAAGGACTATTCCCTTTAATTTAGAAAAAAAAAACCGATAGCTTATTGTCTGATCTTGTTACCTCTTAGACTTCTCTTTTAGGATATGATTTCTCTCTCATCACACCCAATTTGGATCAAGGTACAACATGGAAACAAAGTAAAGACTGACAGAGTGCTTTCTGTGGGGGTGGGGGGAGGGGAGAGGGAAGCAAGATGGGGGGGAAATGTAAAACTCAAATAATATCTTTAATAAAAATAAATTTAAATTAATCCATCACTCCTACTTGTGGACACTTTTTTTTACCCTGATTTTGTCAACAGATGTGTTTGTTCTGACTCCCAGCTAATTAAAACATGACTTCTTTTTTTAGGTTTTTGCAAGGCAATGGGGTTAAGTGGCTTGCCCAAGGCCACACAGCTAGGTCATTATTAAGTGTCTGAGGCTGGATTTGAACTCAGGTCCTCCCGATTCCAGGGCTATTGCTCTATTCACTGTGCCACCTAGCTGTCCCTTTTTCTTTCCTATTATGAAGAAAGAGAGAGAAAATAAATGATCATTCAATGTTGGAGAGGATGTGGGAAAATTGTGACACCAATACACTGTGTGTAGAGTTGTAAACGGATCCAACCATTCTGGAGGGCAATTTGGAATGATGCCAAAGGGCAATCAAACTGGTCATGATCCAGCAATACCACTCTGCTAGATCCTAAAAAAGGAGAAAAGCCCTACATGTGCAAAAACATTCATGTCAGTTCTTTATGAAGTGGCAAAGAATTGGACATCAAGGGAGTGCCCATCAATTGGGGAATGGCTGAACAAGTGATGGTATATGAATGCTATGGCTATTATTCTGTAAGAAACCACCAGCTATCAGACTTTAGAAAAACCTGGAAGGACCAGCATGAACTGATGCTGAGTGAAGTGAGCAGAACCTAGAGAACATTATCCACTGTGAGATGATCAACTGTGATGGCTACAACTCCACTCAGTGGTTCAGTGATCGAGGACAATCCTGAGAGGCCTATAATAGGAAATGCCATTCACAGCCAGAGGAGACACTGTGGGGTCTGAATGCAGAACAAAGCATACTATGTTCACTTTTCAAAACTTCTTTTCTGCTGTTTCTTTCTCACTCATGATCTTTTTCCCCCCAAGTTCTCATTTTTCTTTTACACCATGCCTAATATGGAAATATGTTCAGCCCGATTGTACTGGTGCAACCTTTATGAGACTGTCCAATGCCACGGAGAGGGGAGAGGAAGGGAGGGTGGAATTCAAAAGCTTGCAGAAGCATGAATGTTGAAACTGGAATTAGGAAAATAAAATAAAACTTTGTTGAAAAATAATCTTTCGTTTTTAGGAAAGGATTTAAGGGCAGTTAGGTGGCTCAGTGGATAGAGCACCAGCCCTGGAGTCAGGAGTACCTGAGTTCAAATCCAGCCTGAGACACTTAATAATTACCTAGCTGTGTGGCCTTGGGCAAGCCACTTAACCCCATTGCCTTACAAAAATCTAAAAAAAAAAAGAATTTAAAAAACTGTAGTCTTAAAGAGTTACCTAAAACACTAAAAAGTGAAATGACTTCAGCAAGGTCATACAATCAGTACCTGTCAGAGAAAGTCTTTGACCATAGGTTCTTCTGGACCCTAACCCAATTACTTTACCCATTTGACCATAGTGGATAACTAAATATCCTATGACAGACTGACTGACTTCCTAGATCACTTTTTATTTCTTTTGTATTCAAATACCTGCAGATGTATTGTTTTCCTCCAGGAGAAAGTAAGCTTTGAGGGAGCAGAGGTTGTTTCTTTGCTGTCCTAGCCTACACAGTCCGTGCCACAAGAAAGGAGGCTCAAATTGAGTTGCTCTCCATTAGTCATTTATCAGAGTAAGTGGGGGAAATCTTCTATTTCTTTTCTGGAGTCTAACCTTTAAGTCTCTGAAAAACAAACTAGTAATTTGGGGTGGGGGGGGAAGATTAGGGACAGCTATTCAAACCACCTGAATTTTACCAAAACATCAGTTAAATGGAATCCAGCTGACTGGTTCCATCAATTATTCAACTGTGGATTGTATTGGGGTTTCTTTTTATTTTAATCTCTCTCTGGAACTCAGTTTACTCATCTGTAAAATAAGGGTCTAGACTACATTACCTGTAGGATTCCTTCCAGTTCTAAATCTATGCTTAAGAACTTTATTTTACTTATGTTATTAAGAAGAAAAGTTTTTATTTCAGACACTGTTTAAACAAAATAACAATAGGAATAGATATTCTAGGCCCAAGATGGATCCAGCCCAATCCTCTCTGCCTTCTCCTTTACATCAGTGACTCAGAGAAATCAAGACTCATTTTCCATCTCTAAAAATGAAAGGATTGGTTAGAAGACCCTTTCAGCTTTCAGTCTCTGCTCCTTTGTTAATTTATACCCTACTTCCTAGGGCAGAAACAAATACCCATAGGTTTACAAGGAGCCTTTAGTCAGTCACACCATTTGATAAAACAGAATAACCCTTGATCCATCCCAAGCCCCAGCCTATATACCTGGAATAATTCTGAAATGGTTTCCAGGATCATAAGCTGCAAATGATCCATACCCTACTATCATTAGTTCTCAAAAGACAATTTCTCAGGGGCGGCTAGGTGGTGCAGTGGATAGAGCACTGGCCCTGGAGTCAGGAGGACCTGGGTTCAAGTCCTGTCTCAGACACTTAATAATGACCTAGCTGTGTGGCCTTGGGCAAGCCATTTAACCCCATTGCCTTGCAAAAACTTAAAAAAAAAACACACAATTTTTAAAACACTTTCATCTTTAGGATATAATATAAAAGATCCTTTATTAAAAAGGGAGAGGGCAATTAAAGTGTGCAACTTCTCCCCTTTCTACTGAGAAAGGAAATATTTCATGTTAATCATCCTAGAGAAATTAGGGATATGCTGATATCATCGCAGAACCACGGACTGAGATCTGGAAGAGGCTGGAATAGAAGTAATCTATTCCGACGGTCTTATTTTATAGATGAGTAAGTAAACTAAAAGTCAGAGATTAATTGATTAATTCAAAATAACACGGGTGGAAGTTGTCAGAAATGAGGTTCATTCAATTCAGATGCTATGATTCAATCAGTAAGTATTTATTAAGCACCTACTGTGTGCTTAATAATAAACATTGTACTAAGTGATTCCAAATCTAGAACTCTTCCCAATTTAATTAGATCTGGACAAGAATCTTTTGCTGAATTTTTCAGCAAAATCTTTCCAATAATGGGGGGGCAGCTAGGTGGCTTAGTGGCTAGAGCACCTGCCTTGGAGTCAGGAGGAGCTGAATTCAAATCCTGCCTCAGATACGTATTAATTACCTAGCTGTATGATCTTGGGCAAGTCACTTAATCCCATTGTCTTGCCCCCCAAGAAAACAAACCTTTCCAACTTGATAGGATCTGTTACAGTGGACTCTCAGCTGTCAGGGACTTACAGAATCCTGGATCAACTCCATTCTACAAGCCAACATTAGAGTTTGATTTTATTGGTGGATAACTATCTAGAACTTACAATTTGGGGTATCTGGGTCACACAACACTAAATGTTCCTTTAAGAAAAGAGTGAATGAGATCTTAACGCTGACCACCCATGAGGAGAGACATAAGACCAGTACTGTAGAGACCTCCACTTGCAGAGGAGGAGGGAGGGCATACACCTGGGGGGAAAGTCATTTGACATATTGCTTCTATGGAAAGGAAGTATTGTTCTAAGAGCTTCCTAATTTGCTTAAATATTTATACTGTCTTCTTTGCTGTTGCTAAAGAAGTGAAAATAGGGTGAAAATGTAGATATAGCAAAATTTTAAAATGTAAAATTATTTCTTAAAATGTTTATACTCTCTTAATTTTTGTACCCTGGGACAATATTCTCCTAATTCGCTCTAACGATTAGGGAAAATTATAAAAAGCCACACACTAACAGTAATGAGTATTTAGACTTCAGTGAAGGCAGGGGATATGAAAAGGGGAAGACAGATATGAGAGATTCTGTGACCTTAGACCAGGTAACTATAGAATTAGTCCTTGTATTTACAAGTCAATATAAGAACCTCTAAAAGGCCTTAACCAACCCGGAAAGGCTTCAGTTAAGACACATTTATTGACAGTATATCAATCCTCCTAGCAACCTATGGAAGGTCTTATTATAAGATTGATGGCTACTAGATAATGATTTTTGTTCAGTCAAAATAATTCAGAAAGACTCCTACAACTGTTGCTGCTACTGCAATAACTACTAATACTACTAAAATCACTCCTACTGCTACTAGTTAGCATCATGTGTCCCTTCAAAGTGTGCAAAACAATTCCTACATGTCATTTCATTGGATCTTCACAGCAATCTCATATAACATCCCCATTTTTCAGATGAGAAAACTGAGGCAGGCATAAAATAAATGACTGGTCCAGGGTCATACAGATAATCAATGATTGAGGTAGGATCTGAACTCAGGTCTTCCTGATTCTAAGTTATAATCACCATCAGTACAGAAACATCCTTTGAGGGAAGCAATATATCCTCAGATATATTGTACTTTTTTTTAGGTTTTTGCAAGGCAATGGAGTTAAGTGGCTTGCCCAAGGCCACACAGCTAGGTCATTATTAAGTGTCTGAGGTCGCATTTGAACTCAGGTCCTCCTGACTCCAGGGCTGGTGCTCTATCCACTGTGTCACCTAGCTGCCCCCCATATATTGCTTTGAAGTGTTTGTCAGTCGGTGTGTTCTTAGTTTTTTTTAAGGCAATGGGGTTAAGTGGCTTGCCCAAGGCCACACAGCTAGGTAATTATTAAGTGTCTGAGGCCGGATTTGAACCCAGGCACTCCTGACTCCAGGGCCGGTGCTTTATCCACTACGCCACCTAGCCGCCCTAACTCTCTCATTTTTAATAAAGGATCTTTTATATTATATCCTAAAGATGAAAGTGTTTTTAAAAATTGCTTTTAGAGAACTAATGATAGTATGGTATAGATCATGATGATCCTGGAAATCACTTCAGAATTATTCCAGGTATGTTGCAAAAAACCTAAAAAACAACAAAAAAAAAACAGGGGCGGCTAGGTGGCGTAGTGGATAAAGCACCAGCCCTGGACTCAGGAGTGCCTGGGTTCAAATCTCAAATCCAGTCTCAGACACTTAATAATTACCTAGCTGTGTGGCCTTGGGCAAGCCACTTAACCCTGTTTGCCTTGCAAAAAAAAACCTAAAAAAAAAAAACAAGAATTATTCCAGGTATGTGCGTATAAATGTGGGGTATATGGGTATTTCTATAGGCACATGGACATAGACATATGTGTATATATGTCTTATGAAAATATAAATGTTTATATATGCATATGCATGTATGAGCACATATATATATATATATATATATATATATATATATAGTTAAATAACATCTCTTAACTATTTATCTTCTTGTTTGAGGATAAATTTTATTGCCTTTACCAGAGGAGACTAGGAGAAAAATAAAAAAAATGAGAACAAAATAAGTCTGCTTTTTAAAAACTTAACAATGTCTTTGGGGGAATATTTAGTAGAGAAAAATTCAAATTGAAAATGGAATGTTTCAGAAATAATATAGAAATAGTCCTGATACCCTTGTTCCTCATTAACATCATTAATTAAACAAGTGGTATAAAATCTATCAATCAAGACAGCATGCTATAGTAGTAGATAGAAAGCCAGCTTTAGAGTCAGAAAAGCTTGGGTTCAAATATTGCCCTTATGTGGTCTTAAGAAAATTATATAATCTCTCTTTCTCTATGCCTCAGTTTCCTCATTTGTAAAAAAGAAGTGATATTATGAGCAGTATCTACCACCCAGTGAACTATGAGGATCGAGTAAGACAATGGATGGAAAAGCATTTATTAAACTATTATTTTTCAGGTCTTATGTTGGGCTGTAGAGATAAAAATATAAAAATGAGAGAGTGAATACCCTCTAAAAGTTTGCCTTTTAATTGGGATCTCAGCACACATGGGGATGGCCAGCAAAGAAAGTTTGGGTATGAGAAGACACAGGGGTGAGCAATGGAGCCATGGGGGCAGTTGACTTTCGTATTTTCCAGAGGCAGTAGCGGTGTTGATTTGGCGGTGGTGGTTGCTGTCCTTTGTTCCTGAAGAGCACCACGATATCAGGGAGATGATGCCATGACATTCAAGTGTATCCAGAAAAGAAAAAAAAGTGGTGAGTGGCTCAGAGAAAGAAATGAGGAGGGACATAAGGTCCTTTTGGCAAGGTCCTTGGCAAGGCACACAGGGCAGATAACTAGATGGGCAAATCACAACAATATACAGAAATGATAAAAGTCAGCTAATATTGTGATAAGAAGCCAGGATGCAACTAAGCTTACTTGCTATAACAGAATCATTTACAAGGTGATCAGAGAAGGTTCAGACAAGAGAAGTGATTTGTCTATGTCTACCTACCCGCCATCTCTTATACTCTACTGGCGCAGACTTGGAGAACCCAGTCACTTCTTTAGCACAAGGCTTCTTTGGTTTGATGGGTTATATCTACCTTGACTGTGAATTCCCAGTTCCTAGCATGTTGCTTAGACACTTACAAAAATGTGTGATAATTGAAGAAGAAAGGGTTTTTAAGAAAAAAAAATTAAGAATTTAATCTATGATTACATTGGTATAGAAAATTGAATTAGTAAGCTTCTCCCAATTGGTACCCATTCATACCTGCTTTGCATCTTGTAGTGTTTGAGATGTCCAGGGGTACTAAGAGGTCATGTGCTAAGAGACTAGTCTTTGGGCCATAGCCAACATGTATCTAAGATGGCACCGTAAGCCAGGTCTTCTCGTCTAGGAGAACAGCTTCCGTCTACTCCGCACAGTGCTTCTCAGACTAAATTACCCAAAATAATTGTGCAAGAGAAGCAACAAGGAAGATGACTTTCATTGGGGAGAGGTGTGATGGGAAGAGAAGGTGGGGAGAGCTGGCCTACAACCTGAGTACTTAGTTGGTATCCATGTAATATCAAACAATATATAAGAAGGCCTCCCTAGAAAATGAACAATTTTTTAATGCCTGCTCTGACTAAAATGAGGATGATGATATCAACACATACCTCACAGGGTTTTGTTAGGATTAAATGAAAAGACACATCATGCATTTTGCAAACCTTAAAGCCACTAGTTAATAAGGGACTCCACCACCGTTGGGGAGGTGAGAAAAGGTCAGTGCAAAGGTTTGTGTCCAAAAGGAATTGGAGGGAAAAAGGTTAGAATGATGTAAGCAGATTGTTAAAGACTTTAAAAGTTTTATCTTTTGTTTAAAAAAAAGAACAGGGAAAATACTAGAATCTATAGAGTGGTAGAATAATATGGCTAAATTTGTCCTTATTCCCCAAAGAGAATTTGCCAGAAGCTGAGGATGTGAATTGTACAACCGTATCAAGTCAAAGATTAAAATGAATCTCAATGACTGAATGGGCCTTGTCTCAATTAATCTGTGACTTGGCAAAGACTGTAATTGAAAAAACCCAAGGTCTACCACAGCATCCAGCGCCATCTCCAGTCATCCTGATCCATATCTGGCCACTGGGCCCAGATGACTTTGGAGGAGAAAGTGAGACTGGTGACTTAGCACAGCAGCCCTCACTCCAATCCAACTCACTCGCATGGCAGGGCACCACCTCCCTGATGTGATCATCTTCTTAGAGAACGAAGGACACACAACAACAGTTTCGTTGGAGGGAATGCCCGCCACCACGAGACTACACATACATCCAAACAGTGTAGAAAGTTTGCCAACATGTTTTTGATGCCCAAATAGATACTGGAGTCTTTGGAAGTTAACAAGAGAGCCTTACCTGCCATATTGCACAAAGACCATTCGAAATATTGCAGAAACTTAGGAATCAAAGAGAGATTTCTTTATCCTATTTTTCCTCCTCTTAAAGTCCCAAGTAACAAAAGAAAAAAAGTTTTTGAAACTTCAAAGAAAGAAAGATCAGGAAGA